>NW_028237866.1:0-287372 GCF_034619465.1 Leptosomus discolor
CCACTTCTCCTCCCCTGTGTGGGCGAAGCCCTTCCCTAGGGCTCGCCTTTGCCCCTGCAGAGGCCTTGTGCCGGGCTTGCCCTTCCATCTCGCTTTGGCTAATGGCTCGGGCCCATCTCTCCGTGGCCGTACGTCCCCGCAGCCCGACTCTGGTTTTCGCCGCCACCGCTGCCCAGAAGCCCAGCCCGCCTCCCCAGCGTGCCGAGCTTACCCTCGGCACAGGAATACTCTTTGGGAACTCACATCTTGCCATGGTGGCACCCCAACCGCTGACGTAGCAGCTCGTCAGCTCTGACACTCTCAGCGAGGCGTCGGGCACGCAGGCCAGCTGTACGTAGTAGCCGCACTGGACAGGCTGGTCCAGTTCCAGCAAGGCGATGTCGTTCCTCTCCGTGACGTTATCGTAGTGTTCATGAAGTATCAGCCGATAAATACCGCGCACTTGGGTCTCAGGGCCCGGCTGAGCCAAGTGGGTGGCCCCGATCACCACACGCCACATGGTGAGGTAACTGGAAGGCAGATGCAGAGAGGCCTCAGAGGGAGCGGAGCCACGTGCTGCAGCAGCCCCGTGGTTCCCTGCCTTCTGCTTCCCAAGGCAGGGAGGAAAGCAGCGCTGCGGAGGGTGCCACTGCCCTAGCATGCCTTGGGCACCAGGAACGTGGAGCTGGAGGCTGCTAGGAAGCGGTGGCACGAGCCCAGCCTTCTGCAGAGCAGTCTCTCAGCTGGGCTCGCCAGTGCCCTGGCACCGGGCATACTGCAAGGCAGCGGGATGGCAGGAGCTCGTGGGGCTGCGGACGGGGCGCCTGCTGGTGCTGTGGGGATAGCCCCCTTCCCTGCTCCTCCTTACCTGGCCGCGTTGAAGCAGTGGGCTGCTGTGAGGACCCACTGCGGGCTGATGAGGGACCCTCCACACACGTGGCCCCAGGGGCTCTGGATGCTGACGATCCAGGGCCAGGCCCCTGGCTGGGCACCCGTGCCACCCACGACGCGCGACATGCCGTAGCGAGCCGCCATGGGCCGGAGCCCGCAGGTCCTGGTGTAAGAAGAAACTCATGAGTGTGCTGCTGGACGGCTGTGCTGCTGTTGAGGCTGAAGGTCAGCCGTCTTCCCTCCCCCCGAGGGGCTGCACGGACGGCAGGGCCAGGGAACCCCGTGGCTGTGCCTCCAGCCCTCTGTCCGCTGTAGCCCCGTAGACGGGTTGTGCCAGCAGCCTGGGTGCTGGCAAGGAGCTGAGGCTCCCACAGGGAGTTTGGGAAGCTGTGGAGTGGCCACAGGGGCCGCGCGGGCCCCCTCCAGTGAAGCCCATCAAGGGCTGCCCGAGCTCCCTCCCAGAGCCTCGGCCCACTTACCCACAGCTGTCCCACATGCTGTGCGCAGGCCGGCACACGGCCAGCAGGACGAGGAGGGCGAGCACTTTCATCGCTGCCAGCGGCACGCGTCAGCTGCAAGAACGAGGTCTTGTTGCCTCCAGCGCAGCCGCCGACGTACTGCCCGCAGCAGTCTCGCTGCCTCTGATGGCCTTGGCCCTGGGGCTGATGTCACAGAGCCGCCGTTTCTGGGCGTGGGGCACGGTGGCCTCTCAAGGGGGGGTGGAGGTGGGGGTGTCAGCAATACGGGGGGTTTCCAAGCAGGAGGGGAGGCGGAAGCTGGGATCGGACAGCCCTGACAAACCCCTGCTGAACACTCTGCCTGTGGGATGAGGGCGTGCAGGCCCCGTGGCTGGCAGCGGCAGAGGCTGGGCTTTCTTTAAAAATGGATGCTGCCCAAAGGAAAAAAAAAAAGAAATGAACCATTACTTTCCAAACTCAGTTACTGATGGGCTCAAGCAGTGTTCTGCTGGTTACCAGCAATATGCAGAAATGGGACTTAGGGGACCACCTGCACCTGCGTCTGCAATTCCAGTCCCTTGCTATCCCAGGCCAACATGGCCCGTCATTCGATTAATCCATTTATCAAGGTGTCTTCAGCTTGCTGGCAATTTTGCCCTGCCAGTGCTCTGGGAATGCTACTTGCTGTCCCAGGGCCTTGTTCCTCTCAGGAACCTCAAAATGCTCACTTAGGTTCCTGTTTGCTACAGACACGGGCTCTTTTAGTGCTCAGAAAAGATGAGGGGCACAAGCCACACCTCAAGGAACTCCAGTTCCTCTAGGACATGTTTATCCCAGCAATATTTAGGCCCACGTGTTCTTCTGAAGGCCACTGAGGTTGAGAGAAGAGCAGGGAGACAAGAGACAGAGCGCTGATGCACTCAGATCTGGGTTGCAGGGACAGCAGTGTCCACCACCCCATGTCCTGCCCCTCCTGCACTGGCTGGCACCTTCACAGCAGAGACAGCCAAGGGGCACACGGTGCCACCCCCTATCTGCCACAAAACCTAGCACCAAACCTGCAGCAGTTTTCATCTACTCGACTATGCCAGGCAACAGAAGGAGCTGTGACAAGTCCTGCTCAGCCATCCCCGTTTTGCTGGCAGAAACCTCCACAAGTGGGGCAGGAGGGACAAGCCGGGGCCCCTCTGATGCTCACAGGGAGCACCCGCAGCCCCTTCCTTCCCACCGCCAAACCTCTGTCCGCTTGGCTGGGACTGACTTCACCGCGTTCCTCCCTGCTCATCTCTCGGCATACACCAGTCCCCAACCCCATTTCAGGCCTCTGCACCTGCTATCGTTCCACTGCAGTTATTTTGCCACCCTGTAAACCTGAACTTCCTACCAAAACACAAAAGAGGGCCACGAAAATGACCAGAGGGATGGAACACCTCCCCTGTGAGCACAAGCTGAGCGAGTTGGGGTTGTTCAGCCTGGAGAGGAGAAGGCTCCGGGAAGACCTTCTAGCACCCTTCCAGTGCTTAAAGGGGGCCTAGAAGAAAGATGGGGACAGACTTTTTAGCAGGGCCTGTTGCAATAGGACAAGGGGTAACGGTTTTAAACTAAAGAGGCCAGATTAGGACTAGATATAAGGAAGAAATTTTTTACGCTGAGGGTGGTGAAACACAGGCACAGGCTGCCCAGAGAGGTGGCAGAAGCCCCATCCCTGGAGACATCCAAGGTCAGGCTGGATGCATCTCTGAGCAACCTGATGCAGCTAAAGATGTCCCTGCTCACTGCAGGGGGGCTGGACTGGATGGCCTCTAATGGTCCCTTCCAGCCCAAACCACTGTAGGATTCCACTGATTTTTCAGCTGAAAAGCACCAAGAGTGGAGACTAACACGAGGGGGCTCCATCTGATGCTTTCGAGTTCAGCTGATGAGAATACCATGACACAGCGCAGCTCTTTCACCTGCAGCCGCTTCGCGTTTTACCTGCAGAAGGTCCTGGGCAGACCCTCGCCTGCCCACGTCCACCTCCAGGCAGCAGCTCCAAAAGGCCTGAAACTCAGCGGACAGTTGCTCGGGGTTCTGCAGCTCTGGTGTCCCGTTGGTCGCTATCAGATCCATCGTCTAGAGTGACAAGAAACACAAGACTCCACCTGTTTCATTGTTACCCAGAACTGCTCACAGAGAGCCCATTTTTTAAGGTCCAGCCTCCAGTGCCAGTTTCCTCCCTGGCAGAGGGTTAGAGATGATTTTTCTCTACCTACAAAAAACCTCTGATGCAGCCACAGCTACTCCAACATCAACGTGATCTTGCCTCGACAGCTGATTGCAGTGGCTGACCTAGTTAGGAGGAACTCCATCAGCAAAAGCACATTTGGCTTCTCTGTGCATCGACACCAGCTTTCCTGGCTATTTTAAAGAGTGAACTTGGTCCAGCTGTATTATTTCAAAGGATTCGGACATAAAATGCATCCCTGCAGTGCTCACTGCTCCCTAAAGTACAGCTTCCTTAAAACAAAGGTAGTCCAGATTTTCCCTCTGTTCTAGATAAAAATGGTAACTAGAGGATAAAAAAGTAGATCCATCAGATTATTCCTAGGCTAAACAGAAACATTTGGAACCTCATTTTCAACACAGACACGTTAGCTGTTTGCACAAATATATTATGAAGAAAACACATAACTGGGCAGACAGGAGCCACCCGCAACTCTGTCTTTCAGCAGTCTCCAAATTCCAGATCAGCAAGTCTTCCTGACAGACCTCAGGCCAAGGAATTAGAACGTAATTTTGCAAAACATGGGGCGAGCATTATCCGGGGCAGTTCACTTGGAACCAAGGTCTAACACGCTGCGAAGCTGGACAGATGAGTTCATTCTGCTTTTGTAAGACGTTCTTCAGAACGGCAAGACAAATGTTTTGAACTGTTTGAACCTAAACTTACAGAATATGTCCCAAATATACAGCAATAATAATAGAAATAGGCCTAGGAGTCTTCCATACAAATGTCCGCCATGACAAGAACAGCTCTGCGCTACTGGCATTTAAAGAGACGGTGGCCAAAGGGACTTTGCTCTTATCCTCTTAAAGGTAGAGGAAAATTTCCAGGCCTAAAAAGGCAAATGAACTATCCTAGAGGAAAAACAATAAAAGGAAGTTTCTCTACTTTTCCCACAAGAGAAGTGTCACAAAATCAGCCTTGTTCCACCCATCTGCAGCTGCCCTCAGGCACCGGGCACAGCGGTGAGCCGGAGGGCCTGTCCTCACTGCGGTTAAATGGTGCTGCCCCAGGGACGTCCGTTCTCCTGCGGTAAAGGAACACAGCACCCATGCCAGCCTTGGGAATTTTATTCCGGCTACATTCGCCTGGCTGTGAAACAGGAATGCCTAGGATTTGGTTTGTTGGGTATTTTTAAAACTGAAACTGGGGAGGTCCAACCAGCGTTTCAAAGGACGTTTATCGCACCAATATTTGTCCCTCAGGCCCCAGACATATGCCTGGTGGAAGGAAATCCCAGTGAGAGAAAACAAACACTGTCACAGAAATATCCAGGCCACTCTTGGCTGGAAAATGGTTCATTCCTGTGAGTTCTGCATCGGCTGGAAAGAACGTGAGCAACAGGGGATGCATTTGCTCTACACGTGGAAAACAACAATCATATCTACATTCAGACTGGTGTTAACTCTTTGATCAATGATCCTTTAATGCCCTTAGAGTACATGTAGGTATTTCAACTCCTGTCAGGAACGGAAGCTGCTGCGTGCCTTGCACTGTTAAAACAAGCATTCACGAAAATGTGAAAGAACATCCTTTGGTTTCCAGGCTTCGCAGAACTCCCTGGATGGGGTCTAAATGTGACTATTAAACCCAACAGCTACTGTGTGCCATCAGCTAAAAACCTGACCTGTAAAGACGGGTCTTGCTTATCAGCTCTCCTGTTTGGATGCAGCTGAGAGCTCTCGCTGCACTCTGTGATTCCACACACAAGAGCAGAAGGATCCTGTCCCTGTTGGGGCTGATTCACTTTCATAAAACCAGCTGGGAACTGGGGAACTTCAGGCGGTCCATCACAAGCTGTTCACTGTTCCCAGCTCAGGGGCAACAGCCCCTGCCCAAGAGCCCAGGAAGTGAACACAGGTGGGACCAACTCCAGGTGCCTGATTTTAACCTCCTGCAGTTTTACTCAGGCACCTGAAGACACCGTGAAGCTCTGAGTGCTCAAGCTGATCTCAACTCCCGCAGCAGATGAGGCATGTAGGGAGAAAAAGAGCATCTCAAATAATCTGGGCAAGGGCAGGAATGGCTGAATGTGAATTTGATCAGAGAGAAAAAATCCGGTTCCCTGCCTCACAGTTGACCCGAGGCTTCTCCAGGAGCCCTAAGCAACCTTTGAGGTTAAGGAAGCTGGGAATTTTCAGCCTGCAAACCAGGGACACAGGCCTACTGCCACCCTGCCAGCTGCGGTGCACTCAGCTGACTCAGCATCAGGCTGAACCCAAACCTCTTTACTTCTTCTCCCCCCTCAGGAGGTGGCACAGTGCACACCGCTCCTCCTGTGTGCACTGGAACCAACAACCCCGGGCACCTACCAAACCAAAACAAGCCTTCCAAGAAAACTCAGGAATCTTTGTTCAAGCAGAGCGGAGGACTGACACTGGTGTAGTTGTTGTATTCCTTTCTTAAGTAGCCTCCCTGGGGGTATGTCTTGACCCTTCTGCTGTTTCTTCTCTCGGCCTGCAGCACACAGTCTGGGTGCCATAGACCAGAGAGAGCACAGCCTTATTGCTATGGGAAAAGCTACATGTCATGCTCTATTTCAATTCCAGCCTTAACACAAATGATCTATCTATACACATGGTCACAATTAATTTCCTCATACATTCCTGCATCCCTCTCAGGAATTCACTGTGCAGCACCTAACTTTGTTCCAGCTACCAGTCATGAGGTTTTATCTTGGTATACACGCCTTCACTATCACACACTCATTTGGGATAAGAGCTGGTCATTTCATTTTAAGGAATGAGGATGAAACAGAAAACCTCAAAACATTAAGAATACATTTGTTTACTCCAAGTTTCTGTGCTAAAACACATTTTTAGAAAGTCATTTGCTAATGAGTAATTATGGCATTTCTACAAGCAGCGACACTGCTTACCTGAAAGGCTCAGGTGAGCCATCGGCACTGATCCGACTTTGAGAAGACTTCTCTGCCTGCAGACACAGCTGGAATGCTTTTCAGAAAAAGTCGCCAACTGGAGAAACTTGCCGCTGAAAAATCGCTGTCACTCAGAGATACAGCTCAAAGAGATTTCAAAAAGCATACAAGGTATTTCAAGCCCAGTTGAAGGCAGAGATGGCACATCTCTGACCTGGCTACAAGTCACGTCTCTTTGGAAGTCTTCCCCTTGACGTCACCAAAGCTACAGGAGATGCTGCTGTGCTGCAGTGACAGCTTTAGAAGCGGGCCATGGGGGAACTGGTTCCAGCTGATGCGGCTGGGGTTTTGCCTCACGGGGGATTAACGGGATAGATTTGAAAGACACCGGTATCTGATTTTATGTACACCCTACCCTGAGAGGATCTTCATCAATAAAAGGAGGCTGTCCTTCCGCCATCTCTATTGCCACGACCCCAAGGGACCAGATGTCCACCTTGGGGCCGTAGGCTTCTTTCCTCACCACTTCTGGTGCCAGCCAGTCTGGAGACCCGACCACTGTGCTCCGTCGACTCTGCTCAGGGCTGAGCCGAGCACAGACGCCAAAATCAGCTGAGGAGGAAAACAAGTGGTGTTAAAGGCAGCTCGAATTAGGAAAGCGAGCAAAAGAAATCCCCACTCTATGCCCGAGAACATGGTGTGGAATCTATCTGGAAAAGCGGCTGTGCTCTTTTTGCTCAGTGCTGTAGCCACGGAAATATTGTTGAATTGGCCAATTAAAACCCACCCCTCAAGTTCCCTGCAGTGGCTTCTGTTGACTTGAACCGTTAGACTGTAACTCCCTCCCTCTGGAAGGGCCACACACAAACCCAAGACACTCTTCACACCTTTCTCCTTTCTGTGCCTCTCTGTAGGTTGGAACTGTGCTCGGAGCTGGCAGCAGTGGTCAGCGCACTGCCACAGGAATCCCTTCTGGGGAACTGGCTGTCAGTCAAAAGCAGCCCCATGCCACAGTCTGGGAAGGCTGTGCCTGACCAAGAATACCTACCCAATTTGACAGTCCCATCCACTGCAAGCAGAATGTTGTCGCTTTTGATGTCCCTGTGAATCACTTGCTTTGAATGAAGGAAATCCAGGGCTTGCAGGCACTGATAGGTAAAAAGGAAACATGAGGGTAAAAATTAATGACCAGATTTCATCACTCAAGAATGAAACGCCTCTAAAACATTGAATTTCCAGATGAATTGCGAGCAATGCCTGAATATTGCACTGTCAAGAGGAATAGCTTGCTGCTTCAACACTATTAAAGTAACAACTTTCCAAATGAAGGCATATCAGGTTTGGGAAGAGAAATGTCCATTACTGTCACAGACTAGCCCCTGAAAGCACAGGCAGGATGGCTGCTGCCGCAATCAGTGTGCTATGTCCATCCATATGACAAAGTATCCTTTGCCAGAAATGAGAAAGTCCCTTCCTTCGGTGTGAAGTAGATCACTGTTGGGTGGGAGGTTGCAGGACAAAGACTTTATTGTCAGGCTCTACAGCAGATTTGGAAATAGCACCTTAGTCATTTTTCAGGAGCAAACACCATTTTGGGTGGAATGCTATCCTTTTAAGCTGAGACTCTGACAAATGAGTCTCTCCTTTGCCTTGCTGTTCTTTTAAAATTCTGCCACCAGCATGTTTGCTTTTACAGGCAAGGAATGCAGTACAGACATGCTCCAGGCACGTGTTTAAAGAGGAAAAGTTGAGAAGAGTCAAACTTAAAAAAAAAAAGTAAAAAAATGTAATGCAATAACGGTGTTTAAGAGTGTAATCACAGAGTACAGAAAGTGCAGTGACACTGTCAGGCAGTTCACTTAAGGTGTCCTTTCTTCTCCATATCATAAAGCAAGGCAGAAACAAAGCTCTCAAGATGAAATCCCTCCTGTTCTTGCCACCTGTTCACCAGTACCATCCCGTCCAAGGGAGAGGAAGCACACGCGGGATCCCTCACCTCCCTACAGACAGCTGCCAGCTGCCCTTCCTCCATACAAAACTGGGTAACATCTTCGGTTAAAGCGCCTCCGGCCATGTATTCCATCACCACCCGGAGCTCATCACCGACCAGGTAGCTGAAAGAAGAAAACAAGGGCACTGAGATGAACAGGCACAGCTAAATTACCTCATGGAAAAGACAGCTGGTGATAGGGGGCCACATAGAAAATATATTGTATAACCCAAGATATATCGAAAATATTAATAGGGAGCTACATAGGAAAACAAAGCTAAACCTATTAAAACTTGCATCCCAGAACTAACACGCATGCAAGTAAGCAATTAGTCACTAACTCCTGCAAACTGCTCAAGAAAGATGCTGATAAGGGAAACAGAAAAGACAGAAACAAGGACGTAATTCATGGCTCAAAGGCGTCAAAGGCAGGAGGAGATAAGAGCTAAGGAGGGCTCGCTAACATCCATCTCTAACCAAGAACAAAAAGGAGACAGCCAGATGTGCACACAGGGACAGACCAGGCTGAAACCAGTCTGGGACTGCAAGCTCAGCCAAATTAGAGCTTCCAGGGGAGAGGGGAGTAGTACAGAGCGAGGAAGAACTACGGCCTTCATCCCTGAAGACCCCTGCCCAGGACCACCAGGAGGAACTGCGCAAGCGCCCTGAGGAGGAGCCCGAGGCAGAGATTATGGAAATGACAAGTGACAGGAAGGAATGGCCTTTTTGGGGACAGGTCATGAATATGTCTAGGCGTTTCGAAATAGGTGATGTTTTAACTGGATAAATACTGGAGAAGCGGCCACGGTGGGGATGCACGTTTGTGGTGGAGCGATCCCCCGTGCATCTGCGCGCAATAAACACACCTACTGTGTAACCTTTCGGGTTGTAAAGTCTTTTCCCTACGTCAGTTTTGGCGAGCCAGCCAGAAGGCTCTCTGCTCGGCTGTGGGATCGCCTGGGGAGCGGACGCCCCCGGGCGCACCCCAAGCACTTTCCTCGGAGGAGCCTCCGCTGCCAGCCGCTCACCGCGGGAGCAGACAACAACCTCCTGAAGCCGCGGATCAAACGGTATGTTTTGTGAGAGGGGCCTGTAAGTCGTACGCGTGGCCGGGGCAGCTGGTAAATCGAGCAGAGACATCTGGCGTGCAGCATAGTCCCCGTATGGGAGGAGGGTACCCTGCATGGTAACAGGGGGATTTGCTGACTGATAGGGCGGCCGCTAGCGATCTTGGCAGTAGATCGAGCAAATCCGAGGTTGCCACTGCATCCCAACATCAGGAGCCAGGACGGACCTGCTAATGACTGGTATATAAGAAGCAGGAGAAGGGTAAGCGGGCCTCTCACGATCATGTCATCTTTCCAATATTTGCAGCTGCTTAGAAGGGTGTTCACTGGGAAGGCTAAATAACTAAACTTAAACCCCACAATCTTGCCAGGGGATGTTGGTTATGACTCTTGTCCAGGGAAGTCGGTTTGCCTGTGCCCTGGATGAGTAGGTGGACTCCATCACCTGGCAACAAAAGGGGAGGTAATTGTATGATTTGCCTGGGGATCAACATGAGTCGTTTGTGAATGGCTTTATATGTTAGTTGAAGCTTCCTGCAATTACAATTCCTGTCGTTACTATCAAAACTGTCCGGACATTCTGAGTGTATGAGTGAGTGAGACGTACGAAGTGAGTGAGGAGCTCTATCCGCGGTTCCGAGCTGGGGCGACTGAGGCGGCCGGAGAAGAGCGAAGCAAGTGTAATAACTTGAAGTATGAATAAGGAGTGCCGTGCCCATCCTTGATACGTCTGTGTAACACGTGGATATTGATAAGTAGTAATGTTGGTCCGTGGAAAGTAGAGTTGTGCGGAGAAGGAAGGAAAAGATAAGCGAAGGGTTCGGGTTTGAAAAACAAAAGATGGGGGGAGGAAAGAGTAAACCTCATGAAAAATCCCCTTTAGGATGTGTTCTGACACATTGGAAAGACAGAGCAGGACAAGGGGGCACAGAAAAGAAGAAAGAGTTAATTAAGTATTGCAATCAATGGTGGCCGCTTTATAAGCTGGAAGATGGGGCAAAATGGCCTAAGGAAGGCGGCACGTTAGACTATAACACGCTCTTGCAGTTAATGTTGTTTCTGAGGAGAGAAGGGAAATGGGATGAAGTAACATACGCTGATATGTTCTTTGTTCTCCGGGACAATCCTGAGTGGCAAAGGGACTGCAGATTAGTACCCCCCCGAGAACCCATTGTCCTTGCATTAGAAAAAGAAAACAAAAACAACAACAAAAATAAATTAAAAGGTGCTGTTCGGCTTGTAGCATTGGCCAAAGGTGTACAGAGAGAAGTCAAACTAACCGTGGATCAGAACAAGATCTAAGTGACCTATTTAGGCCCCCTCAGCAGCCACAAGGGCGAGATGAGGACTTAGAAAGGGTCCGTACCCCTCCACATCCTCCCTCCTCCCCACCAGATAGCCCGATATCTTCCCGAACCCGGGGAAGGCAGATAACAGAAACAGTTCTCCAGGCTCCTCTCCAGGACGCAGTTGGACCGGATGGAGAAACAGGAAAAGTCAAAATACCATTCTCTGGTAACGAGCTGAAGGAATGGAAAGATGCTGCCCAAAAATATCGCAGTGACCCAGTAGGCGTTACTCAAACTCTCCAGTTTATAATAAAACAGTACAGCCCCGATTGCAATGACATGTAACTGTTATTGGACTGCTTAACCGAAACAGAAACACAGTTGGTTATAAAAACTGCCGGGGATTTGGCAAAAGAATATTATGAGATAAAAAGGGGTGATGTTAAAGAATACTTCCCCTTGCAGGACCCAAACTGGGACCCTAATCGATCAGATGATGTGGATACATTACGAGCAGACCAAGGATGGGTAGTGAAAGGAATGGAGAAGGCAATTCCAAAACCTATAAATCGAGCAGTGCTATATGCAGTGAAACAAGGTCCCTCGGAGTCCCCTTCCAAATTTCTGGATAGACTAAGGGACACGATGTGTTGTCATACACCACTGGACCCCGGGTCAGCAGTGGGAATACAACATCTGGTATCCCTATTTCTAGGACAATCTCAGAATGATATCAGACGTAAATGACAAAAATTACGTCCACCAAATAGTCGAAACTTGGAAGTGTTATTGGAAGAGGCTTGGAGGGTGTTTAGCAACAGAGAGGACAATTATAAGCAGAGTCTAGGCAAATTGGTGGCAGTAGTTAGAGAAGAGAGAGAATGGAAACCTAAATCCAGGATGAGACGTGGACCGGCGCCCCTGAGCAGGGATCAATGTGCTATATGTAAAAAAACTGGTCTCTGGAAAAGGGAATGTCCGGAGCGCCAGCGTCAGGGGAACAATAGGTGGCGGGATAACCCAAGAAAAACGATCGCACATGTAATGGACTGATTAGAGGATCCATTGATTACAACGAAATGAGGAGAAAAACAAAGAAAAAAAAAATGGAGTTTCTAGTTGATACGGGGGCAACATACTCAGTTTTGAATCAAGCTTTAATGCCTTTAGGAAATGACTATGTCATGGTAAAGGGAGCAACTGGCCAGAGTGAAAAAGCTTATTTTTATGAACCATTAAAATATAAACTGGTCAAGCAGGTAGGCATCCATAAATTTTTGTCTATGCCAAATTCACCGAATTCCCTGTTGGGAAAAGACCTATTGGAACAGCTGGAGGCCACGATAAAATTCAAAAAGGGTGAGATTACTCTGGAGGTAAATGATGATCAATATGTACAAATAATGAGCTTGTCTTTGGTGAATATTCCCATAGAAGGACAAATCGACGAGGAGATCATTAATCAGGTCTGCCCCGGGGTTTGGGTGACTGATGCCCCAGGACGTGCCAAGAATGCCCAACCAATAATAAGAAATTTGAAGGATGGACAGAGAGCGGTAAGAATCAAACAATACCCACTAAAGAAAGAAGACAGGGAAGGGATTCACCTGAAAATAGAGCGATTCCTAGAACTGGGCTTATTGAGGGAATGTGAATTGGAGTTCAATACCCCCATTCTCCCGGTCCGAAAACCAGATGGGTCCTATCGAATAGTCCAAGATCTGAGGGCCATTAACAAAATAACAGAGGTTCTATACCCCGGGGTTGCCAATCCACATACCTTGCTAATCACCTTAACCCCTGATTTAATTTGGTTTACAGTTTTAGAAGTAAAAGATGCCTTCTTTTGCCTCCCTCTCCATGAAGCCAGTCAGAAAAGTTTTGCATTCAAGTGGGAAAACCCTAAGAGCGGTCGGAAGACCCAGCTCACAAGGACAGTGTTGCGACAAGGTTTCAAGAACAGCCCTACCATCTTTGGGAACCAACTAGCGAAAGATTTGGGATTACGGGAACCACCATTGGAAGAAGGAAAAATACTACAATACGTGGATGACATCCTCATTGCAACTAAAACCAGAGAAGCCTGTGTCACCTGGACTGTAAGTTTATTAACTTTTCTTGGGCTTCAGGGGTACCGAGTGTCCCAAACAAGGCACAAGTGACTTTGCAGCAGGTTACATACTTAGGGTTCTGAGATCAGTGCAGGGCAACGGTCCTTGGGGCAAGCCCGGAAAGAAGCCCTATGCCAGACCCCTCGGCCACAGACTGTAAAAGAACTGCGGACCTTCCTGGCAATGACAGCGTGGTGCCAGCTCTGGATACGTGACTATGGCCTGCTGGCCAAACCACTGTATTCCCTGATAAAATCCAGTCAAAGTCACCTCCAATGGGATGCTGAGTCAGATCGGGCATTCCATCAGCTGAAGAAGGCCCTGATGTCAGCACCTGCACTGGGACTCCCTGATGTGAGTAGACCATTTCTCCTATTTTCCCATGAAAAGCAGGGAATAGCGTTAGGAGTACTGGCACAAGACCTGGGACCATACAGACGAGCTGTGGCGTACTTCTCCAAACAATTGGACGCTGCTGCCAAAGGGTGGCCTGGCTGCCTAAGGGCGGTAGCAGCAGTCATCCTGAATGTCCAGGAACCTCAGAAGTCTACCCTGGGTCAGAAAATGACTGGTTTCCTATCTCACACAGTGTCTACAGTCCTTGAAGTGAAAGGGGGACATTGGCTTTCCCCACAGAGATTCCTGAAATATCAAGCTATCATGGTCGAGCAGGATGATGTTGAGATTGTGACCACTAACATTGTCAACCCAGCTTCATTTCTTAGTGGGAAGGCTGGAGAACCAGTGGACCACGACTGCCTCGAGACGATTGAGACCACGTACTCTAGCCGCATGGACCTAAAGGATACCCCCATGGATGGGGTAGAGCACTGGTTCACAGATGGGAGCAGCTATATCCTCGGCGGAAAATGACATTCTGGGTACGCCATCACCACTGCTGAAAAGGTAATAGAATCTGGACCACTACCGGCTGACACTTCAGCACAAAAGGCCGAGATCATAGCCCTCACTCGGGCCCTGGAGAGGGCCGAAGGAAAGGCTGTGAATACTTGGACTGATTCTAAATACACCTTTGGAGTGGTACATGCCCACGGAGCAATTTGGAAGGAGCGAGGACTGTTGAACTCCCAAGGAAAGACTATCAAGCACGCAAAGGAAATTTTAAGACTTTTGAATGCAATCCAACTTCCTGAAAAAGTGGCATTTATGCACATCAGGGCACACCAGAAAGCGAGCACTGAATTGGAAAGAGGAAACGAACTGGCGGACAGAGAGGCAAAACAGGCAGTTAAAGAAACAGTACAGGTAGAGGGAGCACTAGTCCCAGACGGACAGATAACCCTAGAAGGTAAGCCAGAATACACTAAGGAGGATCGAAAGTTAATCACAGATTTGGAAGGAACAGACAATGAGGATGGGTAGGCTGTAACATCACATGGGAAACTCATAGTCCCCTCTTATACGGTTTGGCCATTGGTCCGGGAGGAACACAAGAAGGGACACTGGGGGGCGGAGGCATTACACAAATACCTTATCAGACACGGGACAGCTCGATATTTATACATCACTCTCAGACAAGCGACTCAGCAATGTGACCTTTGCCTCCAGACTAATCCAAAAATTGTCCCAAAACCAGAAATGGGCCAAATTGGGAAAGGGAATTGTCCGGGACAACATTGGCAAACTGATTTCTCAGAACTTCCTAGAAAAGGGGGGTATAAATACTTGCTTGTACCAACTGATACCTTTTCAGGCTGGCCAGAAGCCTTCCCATGCAGAACAGCTAAAGCTCGAGAGGTGACCAAGGTGTTGCTACAAGAAATCATACCCAGGTTTGGAGTCCCAGCGGTGATGTCCTCAGATAGAGGGCAGCACTTCATCTCCAAAGTTGTGCCAAAAATAAGCCACCATCTAGGGACAGATTGGCAACTACACACTCCATACCGGCCACAATCCAGTGGCCAGGTGGAGAACATGAATCACTTGATTAAACAACAGATTGTTACATTAGGACAAGAAACCAATCGGGCCTGGCCACAATCT
Organism: Leptosomus discolor; assembly: GCF_034619465.1. NCBI lineage: Eukaryota > Metazoa > Chordata > Aves > Leptosomiformes > Leptosomidae > Leptosomus > Leptosomus discolor. The sequence goes on from NW_028237866.1 coordinate 14,931, forward strand.
CTACCCCTAGCAATGCTACGGATACGAACTAGACCCCGAGCTAAAGAAGGGCTAAGCCCATTTGAAATCCTATATGGGCGACCCTATGGGGTACAAAAGGGAACCTCTTCACAAATTGGTGAAGAATTGATGACTTCCTATATGGTGGCATTAGGGAAACAGCTTCGTAAAATTGAAAAACAGGTGTTTGGAACCCGATGCAGGGGTTTGGGTGGGTCAGTGCATAACATACAACCTGGAGACTAGGTGTATGTTAAGTCTCTTACAGAGAAAACTGTGGAGCCACAGTGGGAAGGACCATACCAAGTGCTTCTTACCTCTTTCACGGCAATCAAGATCAGGGAACAAAGCGCCTGGATTCACCACTCCTGAGTGAAGAAAGCTCCTAAAACTCCTTGGAAAGTAACACAGGGTGAGGATGAACTGAAACTAAAGCTTTGCCGAGCAAAATGAGTATATTGCAGCCAGAAGTGTTTAGTAACTCGGCCTGCCAAGATTTAGTCAGGAAAATTGTTGTATTTGTAGTTATCGTAACCCAAGGGTCGAACAGCAACACCCCAGAATGGCCATGGACCCAAGCTCATATTGAATATACTGGGGATATGGGATCGCTCTCTGATAGAAAAAGCTTAAGCCTTGCCACCGTGGTTATGCATAAAAATGAAGTGTACCCCAAAAATTATTGGAGCACAGACCTTCAGAGAATGATGCCTCAACTGCAGGGAATGCTGGGTCAAAACATAAGCGTAGGATGCCGAGGAATTAACGGAACTTCCTACAAAAGGGCAAACCAGATAGCTGTATCCAATATAATAACAAACACAACAAATAGAAAGCCTTGCAGTATCTTGGATTGTTGGCATAATTTTACTCTAACACAACCTGTCTTTGTAACCTGGGTCTGGGCACGTGGTGAAATAAGATTACCATTGAAATCTTGTTGTCTATGCAGGAAAAGGTTGTGCTTGTTTAAGAACAACATGTCGCTTTGTGTCTGTAGAAGGAGTAGAAATAGACACCAGGAATCACTCGAACTTCTGTATTTGTAATTTTACCACCATCACAGGATGTGACTTTAGCTACTTTGCTCCTGTGGTTTCTCATCAAATCCTGAGATCAAACTATACACTAATTTCTGAACTAGAACCCACACCTACAGGGATGGATTTAGCAGTGACAAAAAGGTTGTTGAAACACCCAGACTTAATGCAGATATTAGAGGAAGCCAAGAATAATGGAAAGGAAACTCTAATAACTGTTCATCATGAGGCAAATGAGATAAGTAGGGTCTTGAAAAGGGTCAAAAAGGATGGAGAACACAAATGGTGGGATACACTTTTTGGGTGGTCACCTTCAGACACTGGACTTTTTCAACCTCCTAATGCATCCAATAGTAGTGTTGTTGATAGCTACCGCTATTTTATTATTTCTAGTAGGGACCCTATATATGTGGGTTTGGCGTATAGTTAGAAGAATAACTTCAATGTACGAAGCATTATACCAACCAGAATAGCCAAGTAAAAGAATTCACTTAACAGAAAAGGGGGGAATTGATAGAGGGACATATAGAAAATATATTTTATAACCGAAGATATATCGAAAATATTAATAGGGAGCTACACAGAAAAAAGCTCAGCTGCCACTGAAGGCCAACAGGGAAGCGTGCGCTGCCTGACGGCTTCTGGCCCACTCGGAGTTGCAGGCGGTCTGAACGGCGAGGAGAGCAAGCAGTCATTAGGGTGCCATGTTTGTGTTGAGTGAAAGAGCCAAGATCTGCTACACTAATCTGAAGGAATAACTGAAAAAAAACATACTGCTTTCTCTGGTCCGGTAGTTTCCCAGATAAAATACAAACAATGAAGGTGATCACTCAATGCAAATGACTTCTCAAGGTTTCACTTGCAACGTACATCACTGAAATACTTGAAGAATCTTAGTTCAGGAGGAAGACTTTCAGTGTTTCACAGTGTATTTTGTTTGACCCATCTGGCAATATTCCTGTATCACCAACACAAACACAGGCTTCTTTGTTCACCTGTGCATCCAAAGCAAAACCAGGTGATGCACCATTCACTGGAAGTAGGAACAAACACCTCCCTCCCCTGTCCAGGCCTTTTCTCTGGAGCAGAGGGCTTCAGCATCCACATGGGCATCTGACTGGATGCCTAGCCAGGAATCCTGCCTGCCAGCACGGCAAGACGACGGGGCAACCCCACCACCGGCTACACCCCCTGCTAACACTGTTTTGCAAAGCCTGCCTCAAACATTTAGCCTCTGTTGAAGATGCTCTAATTCCTCCCTTTATAAGCTAACATACCTGCAAGGAACCCTCTGCCCTGGAATTTACTTCATTGTGCCCTCAGCTAAAGCTATTGAACTGAGCCCTTGGATACTCCCTCATGGCACTGAGATTCAGTTCTTGAGAGTCCTGTCAACCTGCTAAGGGTGCAGAGAACTCTACAGGAGCAGCTGAAATCTCCCAGCTGAGGAAGGCTTCAGCCTCTGCAGTCACACCAGCCATCAGCGGCAGGGCAGGTGCGACAGAAAGGGTGGTACAGCACAAGGACGAGCACTGACAGCCGCTGTGAAGAAGCCACAGCCAGACTGCACCCCTTTACAAGCTGTTGTCCCCGTTACAGACAGAATGGTGTTGGCTTTGAGATCACACACGAGGAGGTGTAGCTCCATCCACTTGCTGTCCTAACAGTCAACAGCAGACACAGAGTAAACTGGGCTGTGCTATGGACCCAACAAGTTTCCACCTGAGAACACAGCACTGGCCGTTATGAAGTGCAAGAAGCAGATTAAGCTCTTGTACTGCAGAATCACAAAGGGCTTGGTGTCTTTTCCTAGAGTAGGGCCTAGCCAGGGGTTGGGGCCAACGGTCAGGATTCTAATGGTATGAACTGGCTGGGAATGAGCTATGACAAAGTGCCCCGTATCGGAAGGATATACAGTGGATGTGCTGCAGGCTGCCTCCTGAGACACGCCTGCAGTGCAGTTTTACCTGATCGAGCCACGCAGATGTGTCTCGGGTACATCTTTAGAAGCATAAAGCTAAGAAATAAAACAAGGATTGTTATAAAAGTTTTTTCTTTTTTCTGTTGGGGCACATTGAAAACACCTCCTCCTCTCTATCCACAGTGCCAACTGATGTTCTTTCAAAGGAGTTCTCTCTGACAAAAACAGAGAATTCTTATGAAAATGAACTCCCATCTATTAGTAGAAGCAGTAGTAGTAACAGCAGGCATAAAAATGTCACCAATGGAGTATCTGGGGCAGGAGAGCTCCTTGAGGCTGAAAGAATCAGCTTAGTGCTGTGGTTGTCTATGGGTTAAAAAAGAAACCAAACCCAACAAAACCACAAAGCAAAGCAATCCCAAACCAACAGCCCAACAGATTTCTGCAAAGTATATTTGGCTCCAATGACTGCCGAGAATCAGGAGTCTAAAGATCACTCAGGAACCCAAATCTTCTGGTCCATTTGGCCATTAGCACACAGGTGTTCGCTAGGCCAGTCAGGAGGTCACAGCCTTCTGCTCAACCAGAAACAATCTCTGCTTCTGCCTTCAGCGGAGAAGGCAGCTCAGGCAAATCCAACCGCGTCACAGCTGCCCTCGGCGGCACAAGGAACACCCAGAGCGCTCTCTCGCTTCCTCTTCAGCACAGTCACAGTTCGTGTAGGGAGTCGGGACGCTGCGACACTGAACTGAGGATGAACACTGAGCACCTGTAACCCCGAGACACGCGTAGAGCACACACTGCTTTATCAGACAAGAAATACAGAACACATACTCAGTTTCTCTAGGATCTCCTCATCGCTCATTTCGGGTTTCTTTCGCCACCGGTCCGTGTCTCTGTACAAAGCATTTGAGTTTTCAGGCTGGCGAGTGGTGGCTCCTTCAGCTGGTGCTGGTGCAGCCGCAGGTTCAATTACAGAGCGGGTGTAGGTCTGTGACGAGAAAGTATTTTGCGTCAGAAAAGCAGCTTGCAGAGATGCCCCTGAGATCGTGTTTCAAATGCAAACCCTTAGGAAGATGCTGTCTGCCCCATCCAGGGCTCTTAAAATGTTTGGGTTTGCTCTCCCCTTCTCAACCTCAACAGACAAAAGTGAAAGGCTGGCTTTACACAAGTTCATGGTCAGTTTCTTTTTCAATTTTCATTGATTTTCTGAAAAGATGCCTCAAACAATGAATTTACTGTGGTGCAAGGATACAGAAATAGGTCTGTCCAGGGCCCCAGAGCCTTGTGCCTTGATGCTCGTGTGTTTTCTCGGGTAACGACACGACTCTTTAGCTGCTACGCAAGTGTCTGAACAGAAGCAGGAAGCATCTCCCTTTTCTGATCACAACGGTGGAACTGACTTCTCATCAGGATTTCAAGCCGTAGGGAGTGGCCACGAGGAACTGCGTTCCAGTCCTTCAGAGACCTCCCTTCTCTTCACAAGGCAGAGCTGTGCAGGATTCTCCTCACCAAACTGCAGCCATGGAAAAGCTAAGGGGGCAGCCTAAGCTCTTCATTTACCTACTTGTACAGCCTGCGGAGAGCGACGGCTACCTCCAGGGGACACTTTCTCCTAAGGATCCCGCAAGGGGGTGGACTGTGTCTGATGACCGCTCTCTCCGCTGATGCCAGAGAGCCCATACAGGCACTTTGGGCAGAGCTGCTCACGTTGACACCGCTGGCATTAACAGACACAGTGCTGCCTCTTATCTGATACTGATGAACACACGGTCCCTCTCAGAATCACAGGAAACTCATGACTACATGGGAAAGTTCAAGGCACACTTTCCTGGTGTCGGTGACGTGGGTGAAGCACTGGGTCACGGTAGGACTCCAGCCCGTTCATCCGTGGACGGCAAATGCTGTCTGATCCGAAACATGTAGCTCTGAATGACACCCGCTGCAGTGCTGACCAAAGCTGGGACTTACTGGTTTTGTATGTTCAGGCCACGGGGCGATAACAGGGGGAGGTTTGTTTTCCTCTTCTTCATCACCTTCATCCTCTCCTTCAGAAACAGAGGGAGCTGGTGGGGGTTGTGAGGCTGGTTTTGTGCTCTGTGGACAGACAGCCAGCAGCGTGAGTGACAGTCCCCATTCTGGCACTTGGGAGGTTTGATAATCACACCACACTTGAGTCTGCTTTTCCCTGCACTGTGACATCCAACCAGCATTCTCTGAGTCAGTAACTTTTGAAAGCTCCCGTCTGGACTGTCTCACCACTGCCTACGTCTGCTAGAGCAAACTGCCACAGCATCTGCCAATGCACCCGTACCCACGGGAAAAGCCATGGGGAAGGCTTACGGTGCTCTGCTGAACCCCAAACTTCATTTTAAAGGTGTGTTTTAGCAAGATGATGAAAGTGGCATCAATTGAAAATCTGAAGTGTGACTATTCAAAGATGACTTTCATTTTGTTAGACACGCTCTCTGCTGTGTAATCCCAAACCTCAAATTAAGGTGCTTGATACTCGAAAATAAAGGCCAAATCCCCGTTCAGTCATTTGCTATTCAGTCCACTCACATCAACACTACTAAAGCTGGTCAATATTCACGGGGAGGGCATGACTACATCTCTGGGATTGCTATGCAATCCAGTATTCATTAGAGTGGAGGATTATTTCAAACTTTCTTGCAATGGTTCCAGTCACTTACGTATCAATTCTAACCTTATCTATATTCAGCTCCACATCCAGCTGTACTAAGGAGAAATCATAACAAGTAACAGAAATCGACACTAAGTTGTTAAAAATTAAAATGGATTAATTAGACAGTACTGAATACTGTTGTGAATGATATATTCCACCATGCCCAAGAACAGCAAGCGATCTTCTGTCTGCAGAACCAGACTTTCATCTGTCTAAAAGTTCTTCAACAGAAAATTAGAGAACAGCCAGTGACCCCTTTACTGCCGCTGCATAGACACTAAAAGGTATTTTCGTTCAGCCTGCGAGGCTGGCACTCTGTCACCAAAGGCAAAGCTCACAGCCTGCTCCACAGTTCTGAAACGCCATGGAAGGAAGAGGTTCCTTTCACACTCACCGAAGGACGGGCTTCTGGGTATCCATGGGCGCTTTCACCTGCAACGTGCAAGGGAGAATTAACCAGATGCTGTTATAAAACTGCCTGATGGGGGGAACCCCACAAAACAAGTAAATCCAAACAGATAGCATTTCTCTTTCACAACAGCCCGCCAGCAGCAACAGCTATTTTACACAGCAAGCAAGACAGCAGGACAATATACTAGGCTACTCTTTTTCTAGAGTTTCTGGTGTCTATGTTTTGCCCGGTTTTGCCAGCCAATAAAATAAACAGAAATTTGATGAAGAAAATGCAAATTGCTCTTTAACAGTCAATGCTTCTGCTCTGCCCAAGAGCTAAAGCAGCTTCTTTTCGTAGAATGGTTTGGGCTGGAAGGGACCTTAAAGACCATCTCGTTCCAACCCCCTGCTGTGGGCAGGGACACCTTCCCCCAGACCAGGTTGCTCCCAGCCCCATCCAGCCTGGCCTTGAACCCTGCCAGGGAGGGGGCAGCCACAGCTTCTCTGGGCAACCTCTTCCAGTGTCTCACCACCCTCCCAGGAAAGAATTTCTTCCCAAGATCGCATTGAAATCTCCCCTCGTTCAGTTTCAAACCGTTACCTTTCGTCCTATCACGGCACTCCCTGACAAAGAGTCCCTCCCCACCTTGCCTGTAGCCCCCCTTTAAGCACTGGAAGGGCGCGAGAAGGTCTCCCCGGAGCCTTCTCTTCTCCAGGCTGAACAACACCAACTCTCTCAGACTGTCCTCACAGGGCAGGTGCTCCAGCCCCCTCACCACCTTTGTGGCCTCCTCTGCACTATCGGTACCTTAATGGTATTTTTGTTGGAAAATCAACTTGGTTATTAAGGAACAGCAAAAGGACACATCGATACAGAAGCCAGATATCCTGCACCTAGTAAACCCCTCTGCTTACCTGCTAGATCCGTCATCAGCCACACTTTGTCTAGCAAAAACCAGAAGGAATGGGCCAAAGGCAAAAGAACACTGAAGAGCACACCACAGACTTGCTCCTTCACCTTTGCAGCGCTACACTACAAGTCTGCAGATGGGGCCCAACCAAGGGGACAAAAGGGCACTCTCGTCACACCCTCCTGGAAGGAGCGTGCTACAAAGGCTGCTCTGGGCACTGACACCTTCCTTCTCCTCTGGGCCAACGTTCCCGTGACATCATGACAGCAGCCCTGAAAAATGTGCTGTGTCACAAAGCATCCCAAAAAATTCTCTTCCTCTGGAACACGAACACATTGCTCAAAGGATCCCACAATAACTCATAAAACGCACAAAACAAGTATACCCTGTACCCAGTCTGAATTTGACAACAGCTAGAACAGCTTGTGGGTTCTTCTTCTGCTCCAGTTTTGTTACGCTGGAGGTCTGGACCAGCCTGGCCCATTGCTCTGGAGTGCCCTGTAGATGTCAAGTGGAAAGAAGGAGCATTTAGAATACTGAACAGCCGCAGCCTCACACATCTTGACCAAGCTCCCATGCTACCTGTAAGATTACTTTCACAAATTTTGGTTGACACCTTACCATTCAAGTTAGTAGCTTCTACACTAGATGCAATCATTCTCTTCTCTACCAAAATACACAGCTAAAACCAGGATTAACTTTACAATCAAAAGAAAGTTAGGACTGTGATAGGAAAAAAAGGGCATGAAACTCATTTTAAATCAACTCTGCTCTTCATGGCATAATGATTTAAGACTTCACTTGTTTTCCTGGGGATTCAGTGCAGGCACAACCAGACGGTTCTGTATTTGTGGACAACACCGTGTATTTTAGGAGCTTTACACTGGATTTTGAATGCTTAATAACGCAAACCCATCTTGCTGAAATGATCACTGCTGTCTGACTAAAAGCTAAACCCCATCCTGATACAATTCATTTGCAGCATACCAGGGAACCCTGCGGGCTTAAGAATCTGCATTTAAATTCTCAAAATCCTAACACTGAGTTCCGCCACTGCTGCTAAGGATGCCTCTTTTGCGAGCTCCTGTAGCTCTCTAGGTTCTCTCCTGTAAAGATGCAGAAACCAGGGACTGGGAAAACAGGCAGAAAGTGCCAAAGCCTTGGCTGAAGTCTCGGACATCTTACGAGGGAGGGTGGCATTTCAAAATTGATCCAATCGCTGAAAGCCGCAGCTCTGCGTTCAAACTATATGGATGAACAATTGCTTTAAATCTCCAGTGCAATTTCCTGAATTGGAAAGCCTGTCATTTTCCCCATATACCTGCACAGCCAACACCTACCAGCCAATTGCAGGCCTTACTGAATGAAAAACTCCACCTGAAGAACATTTAAACTTAGCCTTGGTGCCACCCCAATCTAGGGTTTGACTGGCTGGGAAGTCAGTCAGTCTGCGTCTGCGTCCATTTCTCACCTCCCTCCTAGTTTAACAACTCTCAAAAGTAACATCGCTTGTGGTCATCCATCTCCTGAGCCTTTTACGATTGACAAATCTCACTTCAGCCCACTTTTAGTGACCCTGATAAAGCGTGAGTGGAACAAAGGCTGAGAGAAGCTGCCTTCCCTCTGATGCATCAAGAACCCATGTTCAACAGAGATTTATTTCTCTGGGAAATGGTCACAATAGTGCCAGTTCTGGACAACTCCCAAACACCCAGATAAACACGGCATAAACCCACATGCAAACATCTATCCTGCTGGTGGGTACCTCACATATTGGGCTTCCCTGCAGAACCAGCATTCTCCAAGACTAACTACCACGTGGCTGGATAATACAGCACAGAGCTGTCTGTAGGATCTTCTCTAGTGCCAGTGGTACCTCTGTAACAGCCGAGAGGGGAACTGCCATTCTACCAAATACATTTGTCTTTTCACTCGAAAAATGACCGAAAAAATGTTATAGAATCAGAGAAGCGTTTTGGTCGGAAAAGACCTTTAAGATCATCAGGTCCAACCATTAACCTAACACGACCAAGCCCACCCCTAAACTAGGTCCCTAAGCACCACATCTATACGTCTTTTGAACACCTCCAGGGATGGTGACTCCAACACCTCCCGGGGCAGCCTGGGCCAATGTCTGACCACACTTTCAGTAAAGAAATTTTTCCTAATAGCCAGTCTGCCCTGGCCATTACCTCTTGTCCTGTCATTAGTTACTTGGGAGAAGAGACCAACACCAGCCTCACTACAACTTCCTTGGAGGGAGCTGTCGAGAGCAAATTCCTGTCTTACAGCGCTCACTTGCAGTATGCGAGAGCTATTAACACAAACTCAGGAACTCAGTCACGCTTAAAGCGCTCATGTAGAACACAAAACAGTCACATCCTCTCACATCTTTCAAGCAAGTACTCTGCCCCCCAGGATCCCCCCTCACCTCGGCTGCCCTCCTTACCAGTTTAAGGTGTGTCTGGTCGACATATCCTCACCGTGGTGCTGAGCAGGCTTCTCTATAGATCTGATGTGACGTGACTTCACGCTAACAGTTGTGAGAAACCCAGAGATAGACGAGAGGTTTATACTGTGCCTCTCACAGTGGGACTCTCTATCGGGATCTCCAAAGGCCCGTGTATCACCGTCTATCGATGACAACACGAAAACGAATACACGTGCCATAGTAACACATCAGCAGGAGAGGAAGGAGCAGTTGTTCAGGTCCTGTCTTTGCCTTCCATATTCCCTCCGTGCAGCGCCAGGGACAGCCACGCTATGCACAGCAAAAAGAGCTGGATGAAGACAACTTTGCGTGTGTCTGACTTCAAAAGCACGTGTCCCCGTCCACCCTTATCAACCAGGATGGAGCTTTGCGAAATCTATTTCCTGGCACATCAGTCTTCTAACATAAAGCACTACTACGCTCATGGACTTTTAATTAACATTTTTCTCTGATGTTTTACTATTATGTCTGCCAGCTGCCCAAGTTTACCTAGGGGTCTCATCCAAAGCCTGAACTCGCTATGGACCAGCACCCTCCCAGCCTGGGTCTGTCTTTGCTCACAGACACTAGCTCCACAAGGCCTCTCTTGCTGTGCCTTTCTTCTCCTGCCTTACAGCCTCCTTCAGTTGGAAGATGCTCTGCTCTTCTCTTCAGAATTACAGTCTAGAGTACTTTGGGTGTTTCTAATCCTTTCTCTGCATTGTTGCATTTACCCTCATTAAATAATTAACTGTCACCTTTGGTCTGTACTGCACACCCCTACACAATGTGAAGAGATGAATTATTTTCAGTTAGCATGCAGGAAAGATGGCAGCAATAGATCAAATACAAAGGCAAAGGCTTTTCTCCTTCTTTTATCTCTACGACGATGTTGTTTGATTTTCAGGATAGATGTTGCCAGTTACAAGACATCATCTCCATTCAGCACATATAACTTTTGACTGGAGATAACAAAATTGGCTTCTCCTACCTCAGCATTTCCAAGCAAATGCAGTGAAAGTTAGATTTAAAGGATCATCAAATTCAGTTCAAAGCAACAGCCAAATCTAGAAGCGAAATAAGGCATTACAGGAAACGTTCCATCAAAAGCAGCACTTGTCCATTCTAGGCCTCTCCTGCCAGCGGGCAAGTCTTCCACCAGCTCATTCCCTAAGATTTGCCTCATCTGCTTCACAGACCTCTGCCTACCAGACTGGGGATAGAACATCCGTCATCCAAATGCTGATAAACCATAAATTAAATACAGCACTCAACATCTCCTTGCAACACCCTCACCCCTCCCCAGTCTAAAAACTCGGACACTTCTCTCTGTGCCCTGCAACTCACATCACTTCTGGGTTATGTAAGCTGGCAAAAGGAGACGAAAAGGCATGACTCCCTTGAAGCAATGACTGAGTGGATTCAAGGGGTTTATACTGGGCATTCCTGTTGGATCTTCTCACAAACACCCCTCACAATACACTCCTGCCGCACAGCAGTTAGCCACAAGGGCCACCCACACTACCTCAGCAACTCTTATAGACCAAAGAGAACAAGAAAAGAGTTTTCTGTCTTCCACGGTCTGCAGCATCACCATCATTATTACGTTAAAAGAGCAGTTGTTTGGCAGAAAAACATGACTCAGCTAAGTAGCAGCTTTTCTCCAGAGAGAGAGAAAGGGTTTGACCCCACGCTTGCGCCCTCCTGTTTGCTTGCCTCCTCTTCATCTCATTCTCTTCTTTCCTCCATCCCCTCTCCCTGCCACTGTCACTCACACTGTCCTCCCATCCTCCTTCCTGCTCTGCTCCTCCTGTCCTTCCCCAGCAGCCTTGTCCTTTTCTTTCTCCTCCATTAATCTCAACCCTGCTGGGACACCGGATGGCTGAAGGTCAGACTGCTCCCATCCGCAGCTCAGTCTAGAGCAGCTTCAACAGAACTGAGACTGTTCACCCAGTAATCGTCACATGGATGTACCTCCTCAGCGGAAAGGGGCATCTGAGCTGGGGTGGGCCTGCTGCCCCTGCATTGCTTTAGGCTGAATGCTCTACAGCGCCTTCACGGAGCCACCAGCTCACACACAGCACTAATTGATTCCATAGCATGGCAATTACAGGCGGTTTAATGAAGGAAGAACAAGGCTGGATCAAACAACCAGAAGAACACAAGTCATTTCCTTCTGCTCTCAACTCTCCTCAGGTAAAGCACTCTGCTGAAAGGAAACACAAATGCTGTCAACTCCACCGAGGCTCCCGTCACCACCATTACCAGAATAGCCTCCATAAAGTGTCTTCTCAGGCCCGTACCCAGTGGTTAGTCTAACAGACTGATGCTGGTTTTCTGCAGTGAGTGCTTGCAACTCAAAAAACCCAAAAGCACACCCCCCAACCCCCACCCCAATGTAGCATTCCTTTCATTACTTTACCCAAAATAAGACCTATGGTTGTTCTTCCCTGCAGCAGGCACACATGAAGCAGCTATACAAAAGGCAAATCTCCTGTCACAATGTCGAAGCAGACTGGGTGCTGCAGGCTGTTTGGGGCAAATCAGTGCCCATTTACCATCTACCTCCCCCACAACACCTTGTTCGAGCTTTGTGAACTGCTACAAGTCAACTGATGGAGCCACTTCACAGACTGATTCGGGGCCCCAAAGACTTCAAGATCTTCCTCTGAGGTATCTTTTAGACCTTATTTCAATGACAGTTACAACGGCTCCACTCAATACTTGAGAAGAAAGTCAAAAGTTGAGCTTTAGCATAAAGCCCAGTAGTACGGCCTTGAAAAGAAATCAAAAGGCTTCAGCTGTTTTGAGAAGAACGTATAAAAAATCCTTCCCTTGCTCTCACCAAGGTCTGACATCCATTCTTTGACCAAGTTACTCAGTTTTCCAGGAACAACCAGCCTGTAAAGAAAACTCATCCGTTTGTCCTAAAAAAATGAAGAGGTGAACAAGTTTTACAGCCTTGTTAGACCTGCGATTCAGATCTTCCTCGTCTTCAAATACCCCACATGGCTTCATCGCTTCAACCAGCTTCTGAGTATGACGGCAATCTATATCCTTAGCAGGAGCCAAGCTAATTACACAAGTAATTCCATAGTGCCTCCGGGGCTGCTTCTGCAGCCTACAAGTACTGTGGGAGAAAATAAAATGCTGAAGACTCCACAAAAGCAAAAAAAAGAAACTTATTGGGAAACACCCTTCAGCTTACAGGTTTCCAAATCAACTTCTACTCTTTTACCCAGCACTAACAGAAATGAGAAAAAAAATCCTGCTGATGATTTTTAGATAACTTGACCCAATTTAGAAGCCACAACTACCTCTTTTGAAAAACATTTGGGGATAGAAGAAAAGATCCAAGTTGCTACCAACTTAACACAACTGATTTGCATTGCTCTGGACAGCTAGAACTAATCACCAGGAAAGGAAAAGGTTTCAACCCTACTAAGGGCCACACAGCAGAGGTTTTGGACCCATTTCCAGTTCCATACCAGTTTTGACTTAAGGATATTCCCATCAGCTTCCTGATGACACTAAACAAGACAGTTTAACACCGGCTTCTTTTCGTTCAATGTATTTGCTGTGCTGCTGCTGATTCTGGAAGGGCCTTCTAGTGGAAGGAGAAATAACAAAGCAGTCTGTTAAACACAGCTCATGCAGTAAATTCAGTATTACCTTGGGTTTGTTTATGGAAGAGTGGGAGAACATGAACCAATCTGCAGCGAATGTTGCTGGGAGAGCCTCCTGCTCGTAACACGGTGTTCAGTTTTTATAGTCCAGAGGCTCAGCTGTACACACGGCTGTTTTATCTAAAGCAGTCAGCATACAAAGCAGCCCAAGCCAAGCTCTGGTTGTAGAGGGTGTTCAGATCTGGCTCAGCCAGCTCACTGCCCCGTTAGGCAGAGCACGACACCAGGCACCTGGTTTGGAGCCCCCCAGGTTACTGCCCTGGAACTCCAGCTACAGCAAGGCATCATTTTCACCTCCCACCCTCCACTTGTCCTGCGTGTTGAGGCTCATTTGCAGTCAGAAGCAGCACAGGACCGACAGGGCAGGGCAACATTCAGTTAAAGGCAGCATTAGCTTTTTTTTTTTTTTTTTTTTTTTTTTTTTTTTTTTTTTTTTTTTTTTACATATAAACCCCTTGCTTTAGAAAGGGAAAAATGGAGAAAACCCCCGACTTTTCACTACCAGCTGAAACCAGCAGAGAGAGAGGAGTGGGACAGGAGGCAAGAACTGTACTTAACAGATGAAGGATCCCTACAGAAACACTAGCAGCAACAGGGGGAGACCCATCAGAAGGTCTATTCAACTCCTCCTGCTTGTCAGAGTCCATACCCAGACCCTAAGGCTAAAGGCATTAATGAGGCCATTACTCAAAGCGGGTATTTTCCCCCTTCACATGTGGACAAGTGCAGAGATCAGCTGGGTCAGTCAAGAGATGCTTTTGAGGTACCTGACCCACTTCAGCTGCAGTGGGATTAGGAAATGCTCAAAGGACAGCTTCGACACTGGGGTTGAAAAAGGACACCTGATTACAGCTCCTCATTTCTAGTCGTTGCCCTGACTCTCCCATGCAGGGAAGATGGATGTCTCTCTCTCTCGGAGCAGCTTTATCCAACTACAGACATAGCTCTTAGTCATCTGGTGGGTTTTCTTCCCCCCTCCTCTCTATGAGCTCCTTTGTCACACTTTCTTCTATGTGCTTTCCAAAAAGCTGGGGCGGGGGGGGTATTAGCACTGTAAGTCCTGTTGTCCCCCAAATCAGGGTTCTTTTACTCAGTCTGCAAAGAGCTGAAAAACACAGTCAGGATATTTGTTTAATTCCAGTCCTGCACAGAAAAGTGTGCTAGGTGGTACCTCCACAAAGCTAGCACCCCTTTGGGGAAAGAAGCTGGGTCTTAAGATACAAAACAACAACAAAGGAACTGCAGTGAAGTAAATGATGTCCCTCCTAACTTGACCTAGGAAATCAGACATTTACCATTCTCTTATCTTCAAACTCCTGTTGTCTTTGTTTGAGATCAGTTTGGTGCCACCAAGGTCTGACACCCCTATGAAGACAGGCTGAGAGAGTTGGGGTTGTTCAGCCTGGAGAAGAGAAGGCTCCAGGAGGACCTGGTAGCAACCTTGCAATACCTGAAAGGGGCCTCTAAGAAGGCAGGGAAGAACAATTCGCAAGGGTTTGTAGCAATAGGACGAGAGGTAGTGGTTTTGAGCTAGAAAAGGCTAGATTTCGGTTGGACATTAGGAAAAAGTTCTTTAATATGAGGGTGCTGGGTCACTGGAAGAGGTTGCCAGAGAGGTACTGGAAGCCCCATCCCTGGAGCCATTCAAGGTCAGGCCTGATGGGGCTCTGAGCAACCTGACCTCGTTAGAGATGTCCCTGCTTGTTGTAGGGGGTTTGGACTAGATGGCCTTTAGAGGTCGCTTCCAACCCAATACATTCTACAATTCGATGAAGGAGAGAGAGGAGGACAGGGGCAGGGAGTGGGACATGCAGGCAGAGAGAGAAAAAGCAGCTCAGGCAAGAAGCCAGACAGACTGTGAACAACAAGGAGGAATGCAGATCGGGACAAAGAGGCAGTGAACAAAAAAACAGCCATGCGCTGCAGGACAGAGACAGAGGAAGGAAAAAAGAGGGGCAGGGAGCAAGACAGAGGGAGAGCAAGAAAAACCAAAGGGGCAGGTAGAATAGCAGAACAAGAGAGGGGCTTGGAAAGCAGAGAGGGACGAAGAGGGAGCAGGGTATGAGAACAGACAGAAGAAAGGTACAGGGAAGCAAAAGAGTGACGCCAGTGATGGAAGGTGGGAGGGCACAGGCACAGGGAGGCACCTGGAGCAGAAGAGGGGTGACACGGCCCCAAGTGTGGACGGAGGGTCGCAATCGCGACAAATTTATCTACACAACTGCAGATAAGCCGGCACGTCTTTATTGCAGCGCTGGGAAGCACGGGGACAGCTCCACCCGACGGGCTTCAAAGTTACATCAAAAATTCAACATCTTATACCCTTTTTCTGCAAAGTCATGATCTTTAACAGATTTTAACATAAGCATGCATGTTATGCCCGCTATTAATTTTGACATTTACAATGATTGGTCCGCCCTATTCTATAACTTTCTTAATAGTCCTTTCCTAATCTAGTCATTCGTTATCTTACTGATCAAAATCTCTGATATACAAATTAGGATGGGGAGGATGGGAGAGTCTTCACAGCAACATTCCTTTGTTTCAATGGTTTCATCACATAAGATAAGAGAACTAGCTGAGAACGTACAATTTCACCCCTTGTACCTGCCTCCCTCCCTCCTCATTCTGTGTTCTGTACAGTTTCCCAATCCACAGCACCTTCAGCTTTGGCCATCTTCCTAAGGCCTGCATCTGCTGTCTCTTAGCATAAGTGAGGTTTTGTCTACTCCTTACCATAATGTAAATTAATTGAATCAGGAAAGAATTAACTATAAGATGTTAGTTGTTCATTCAAAACAATTAATTATCAATGAAATCAAAATTCAGATCTGATTATAACACAAGGGCCCAGGACTCACTGCAGCTCCCGCTCTTGGTGCTGCTGGGAGGATTTTACTGTTGAGACACTTCTGTCTCTGCCTCTCTCAGCTCTTACAATATGAGGCTTCCTACATACACAGCCTCACTGCGCACACACACACACACACACACTACATGGCTGTACCGTGCTTTGGTTACGCACACAGACCCCGCGGTGCATGTTGGTGACCAGCTCTGCTCAGGACTACTCACAGCGACCCTTCCTCACGCCGAGAGGCCGGCTGTCTCTTGTCTGCAGCTGGGGGCAGCTCGCAGCCGGATCCCCTTCGTGTCCTTCTCCGGCTGCTTTTCCTTTTGCCCATCTCCTCAGCTTCAGCCTGAGCTGGATGCAGCTGACGACATTCCCAGGGCAGGAACAGACAACCGAGCCCCTGGCACGGCCTCTGGCAGAGGGAAAGAACCCTGACTGTCACAGCCGGCCCCAGGCCGGAGCCCCTCCTGCTGCAGCCGCTCCTGCAGACCCCGCTCCTTCCCCGCACGGCTGCTGAAGGCCCCTGGGTTAACAGAGCCCTGGGCCTGCCCGAGGCCCCGCTCTCCGCTGCCAGGACAGGCCGTGGGGCAGCCTGGGGCTGCGGGACAGGCCTCAGGGGAGGGGCTGGGGACGGGGCAGCTGCAGGGGGGGAGCAGGGCTGAGGGGGCTCAGGGGGGCTCTGGGAAACGGGATGCCCAGTGCCTGTGCTGGGGGGTCTGTCTCCTTCTCCTTCCCCTGCCCAGCCCTCAGGTCACCCCCGGGGATGCCCCAGCCGGCCCGGCTCCGGCTTGGAGCTCCCACCCACCACCCCCGGGCAGCCAGCAGGCAGAAGACACCCCGTCACCCACCCAAGGGCCTCACTCACCTCAGGGGCAGCCCCAGCCCTCACCTCAGACGGGCCACGCAGCATCCCGGCAGAGCCATCCCAGGAGCACCCGTGCCCCCCGCCCGCGGCTCGGCCCTACCAATGACGTCCAGGTACTGCCGCACCACGCTCTTGGGGTCAGGGCCCAGGAAGACGTAGAAGTCCAGGATCCCGCCCGTCGTGCGCCAGGTCAGGGCCGGGCTGGGCTGCAGGAGCGCATCTGGCGAAGCACGAGCGCCGGAGGAACAAGCTGAGGATGGGGACGTGGGCCAAGCCCATGCCCAGCACCTCCGTGGGACTCACCCATCGCGTTGCTGTTCAGCAGAAAGACGCCGTGAGCCGAACCGCTGTCCTCCATCACCAGGTAGAAAGGGTGGGAGCCGTAGAGGTTGACCTGGGGCTGGAGTAGAGCACAGCGCAGTGTGGGTGAGGCTCCGTTGGAGGCCCCAGCACAGCACCCACCCACCCACCTGCCTGCCACTGGCCAGAAGCACCGTCACGGCTCGGGGTGCAAAGCCAGGGCTTGCAGCCCCAGACACTGCCTGAGTCAGCAGAGCTCTGCCCCAAACAAGAGCCCTGGATCGTGTCAGGGAAAGCGGCTTCTGAGCCAAACAAGAGCCCCAGGGGGGAAAAAGCCTGACTTGGGGACAACAGTCCCCCGGGCTTGCTCAGGGCTGAGGCCAGGTCCCAGAGCTCCACAGCCGCCGATGCCTTTCCCCAGCCCCAAACAAGATGTCAGAGGTTGCAGGGCCACCCCCACAGGCGCAGATGAGCCACCTCCCTCTCCCTCAGCCCCGCTCCGTACCACAGGCGTCATATCCCGATTCCAGAGGGTGACCCTGGTCCACGCCGTGTCGAGGACCAGCGGCGTCTGGTGCTCCCCCAGCCCAGAAATGAAATGGGAGGGCAAAGAGGTGGAGATCTGCAGGAACTGGTCTGCGAAGAAGAGGGGCGCAACAGTGGTGTTCAGCCTGCCGGAGAGAAAGGGAGACTCCGGCAAACAGCCCCAGCGGTGCCCAGCAGCTGGGTTTCGACTGATCTCTGGGACTCCTGCTCCCCTTCCCAGGCACCGAACCGCAGAGGGGCTCAAAGCAAAGCCCCCGCAGCCGCTGACCGCCACCCCGCTGCTGTCACCGCCATCCCCTGCCGCATCCCTGCTCCGTCCCACGCACCGCTGGGGTTGGGGCCAGGACCCGCTTCCAGACCGAATCCCTTCGGGAAGGCTCGGGGCAGGACGGGCACTTACAGGACCTGCCCGTCGCGCTGCCGGCAGACGACGAGGCCGAAGGGATCCTGGTTGATCTGCAGCCCGTAGAGCGGGGAGGCGGCTCGGCCGCTCGCCCGCGGCGTGGCCAGGGGCACCTCGTACCGCTGCCGGGCCGGGTCCCGCAGCTGCGGGGACAGAAGGGAGGGGGGGGGTGTCAGCGGGGGGGTCCGGAGCACCGGGGCACCGGTCCCGGGGCCGGCTCGCACCGTGAAGCGGAGGCGGGTGGGGGTCTCCAGCGCCACGTCCAGCCGCCAGCTGCCCACGGTCCCCGGCAGGAAGCTGGCGGCGACGCGGCGGAGCCGGGTGGCGTAGCCGGTGGCGGTGGCCGTCAGGTTCTCCGCCCGGTAGCTCCGGTAGCCGCTGGGGAAGAAGCACCAGGGCGGGCCGGGGCTGGAGCCGGAGCCGGGGCTGGAGCCGGAGCCGGCGGGTGCGTAGCAGCAGCCCCGCTCCTCGCAGTCCGCCCGCGACAGCAGCCGCTCGGGGCCGCAGTCGAAGCGTTCGCCCGGGGGCACCTGGCAGCCGGCGGCCCCGGGGCTGCCCGCCGCGGCGGAGCCCAGCAGCGCCAGCAGCAGCAGCGCGGCCGGGAGCCCCGGCCCCGCCATGGCCCCGCCGGCCCGGCCCGGCCTCCCAGCAGGCGCGGCGGGACCGGCCCCGCGGCACGGAGGCGTCTGCGGGGCGGGACCGGCCCCGGGAGCGGGCGGGCGCCTTCCCCCGCCGGGGCCGGGGCCTTCCGCCTCCCGGAGCTGCAGGGAAAGGCGGTGAGAGAGGGGGGGCCCGGAGGGGAAGGGGGCGGCTGCCCCCAGCGCCCCAGGCCAGGGGGAGGGATGAAGCCACCCTTGTGCAGCCAAGGAAACAAAAATCAGTTGCACTGCTACAGCTTTGGTGACCACTACCTGCTACACAGACTTAGTTTTTAGATATTTGTTTATTTACAAAGCCTGCAGGCTCCAGCAGAACAAGAGCTGAGGGTTACATGGATGGGGTTGGTGGCAGTCAGGCTTCCTGCGAGCCCAGCCTGGAGCCCAAGCACTGTCTGAGCCACTGGAGAGTCCGGTAGTGCTGGGGATGGTCCTGCTGGATCTGCTGGACGATGGCATCGATGGTCTGGAGCCGGTGGCGCAGTTTCTGGTGCTCATTTCTCCAGGCTTGCTCCGTGCGGCACAGGGGAGTGTACGTCCCTTCCTTCAGCGCCTGCAGGTGCTTCCGGCGAGTCTGGTAGGACACGATCTCCAAAAGATTCTGAGGAAAGCAACAACAGAAATTGCTTTGACAGCAGGCCGCAGAGAGAAAAGCACTAAGAAAGGCAGGTGACTTTTGTCACCGGTACTGGAACCATCACATTCTGAAAGGGAAGGGCTTCTGAAGAGGGACAGGGCTATCAAGTCCCCTTTGTACCGGCAGAACAGCTGCTAACGGGTACAACCAGAGAAGTGGTTAGGTTGGAAGAGACCTTTAAGATCATTGAGTCCAACCATGAACCTAACGCTGCCAAGTCCACCATTAAACCGTGTCCCTAAGCACCACATCTACACCTCAGCTAATAGAAAAAAAAAAAAAAATTAAATGTTCATCACAGAATTCCATAAACCAGAGAAATACCTGCATGCACAGGGCAACTCTCGCCAGGACAGAGTTTGACCAACTTACAACCTTTGCAGGAGGCCATTCAAGACCTTCAGCTGGCTCTCAAATCTGTAACATATGAGCAGCCAGAAAGCGCTCACAGAGGAGAGCTGTGACCGGGTATTTTCAAGACACAAACCATGTCCTTCAGGCTGATGTCTCCAGGTGAATGCTGCCTCGCTAAGAGTACAACTGCAGCCCCAATTCAGGACCCCCATGAGCCCTCAAGGTGTGCTCAGTTAACTTAAAGTGCCGCTAAAATGCCAAGCACACTCAGTTCAGGATGGTGGCGAGACAGGGAGATGGGGAGCCGGCACCAGGAGAAAGCAGCCGGTCCCGTCGGGCTCGCGAGCTCCAGGGAGCGGAGCCGCTCACCCGTCGCTTCCTGTTCCGACGAGCTTCTGCGTCTGCATCGAGGCCGTCGCACTCAGCCTCCAGCCTGCGCAGTTCTTGCTGCTTTTCCGAGAAGGCGGCACCGAGGGACACCTGGGCGCTCTCCAGCTCCAGGAGGGTTGCGTTGCAGTCCTGAACGTTCTGGCAAACGGAAGAGAAGGAAAGGGCAGAGTGTGGTTCTTCGTCCAGCTGCACTCCCAGCCATCTCCCCAGAACTCTCCTGTGGGGTTTTTTAAGGAGCCTCCAAAGCCTGTCCCGTCCGTGTCCCGACACCCCGCGTGTCTGCGCTCAGCCCACCCTGGTGCTCCTTACAGCCCCGGTGAACTCCTGCAGCCCTGCTCTGCTCGCTCACCTTCTGGGCTTTGCTGATCTTCTTTCTCAGCTCCTGTTTCTTGCAGTGGAAGACGCTGTTGGGGACAAGCTTCTTGTCTCTTTTGTTCTGACCCTCTCCACAAAGCGCTATCACCTCTCTGCGAGAAACAGATGCCTCCATATCACGAATCATCTTCTCCTGCTGCTTCATCAGCTGGCCGTAGCGGACCTGCCGTGTGTCAAGATATGAAATAGGCTGAAAGTAACAAATGTTCACAAACGGCACCGAACCGATTCTGTGCGGCACATCCCCTCCACATAAACCAGACATACGTGACACGTGAGCGTTGGCAAGCCAAATTTGCTCTAAACCCAAACCCGGCTTGCCCTGTGTGGATCTGGAAAGCAAAGGGCTGGATTATCAACTCGTCTAAAGTAATCTTCAAAAGGTTTCACTGGAACTCCTTAGCAATAGGAAAAGCAGAAGAGTAAAGTAACCTGGGAACAAAAGGGAAGAGTTGCTTTGCCAGAAGACAGAAGGCTTCCCTAACCAGTGATTAAGATGATGCAATATTTAGTCATCAACATTCCTTTGCTTATAAATTGGGGTCACGGCATAAGGTGGCAAACATATTATGTTTTAAATAGATCGCTCAGGTGTCTCTAGACTCTGCTGCAGCCCATTACACGGCAGGCGCAAGGAAGGCACGAAGAGCACGCACGCTGGATGTATTTCATTCGGCCCAGCTGGAGGGTGTACGATTTCCAACATTGCTGTGGCCTGGCAATGCTGCTTCCCCAGCCCGTTTCTCATCTCCTGCCTTCAGCAACGCCGAAGCTGAATCCATCGTGTGCAGCTTCCCCTCCCCAGTGCTCCTCCCCCGGGGCTCACCTGCATCCTGTGAATCTCTGTTCTCATGGCGTGGAGCTCGCCGTGCCCTGACTCAGACTCCACCGCCGCACGCATCTCTCTCGTCAGCTGGATCTTCTTCTCCCACAGCAGGATTTGATGCCTTCAGTGACAGAAAGGGAAAGCGGCACCTTTGTCAGTGCCTGAGAGGACGCTCGCTCCCTGTGCACGCGTGGCAGCACGCTCCCGAGCTCAGTCCTGAACATGGAGCTGAAGGTGCAGCAGAACCTGAGGGTTTGCACGTGGGACACGTAAAAGGGCAGCCAGGAGCAGCGTGGAACCAGACAGGGAGCTCCGCCATCCACAACGTGGCACGGTGGTGGCACGGTGACTAACAACAAGCGTGCCCAGGCTGCTGGGTGCTGGTGGACCCCAGTGAGCTGCCCAGCGCAGCACGCTCGCTCCGAGTGACTGGCGGAGGAGAGCGCAGGCAGAGTCACCCCATACAGATCTCAGCAACGTCCAGCACGAGCCTGCTGGAACTGTTAAAGCCGACATCCTCACGGCTCTCGCTGCTTGCAGAGACAGCTAAAGCACCTTTCAGCTTCTGCGCCCAAAAATCCATGAAACTCCTTTCATCTTCTCCGAGAAGGACAGAAGCACATTTGCTGTTGCTGGTTCAGTTCGATGAGCAGAGAGGAAAGGTGACATGGACACCTACATTCAAAGAGGGTGGCACAAAGCAAGAACCTCTCTGGTACCTACTCTGCTTCCACCAGGCTGTTTAGGAGTCTTTCCTTCTCCTCAGTCAGCTGACTGTGCTTCTCCTGCATCTCAACCGACTCTTTTTCTGCTGCCTAGGTTTGGGAAGCATAACATTGTCAGACAACACAACGTGGTCAGACTAAGAAAGATTTACACGGTCACTGTCTGCCTCCGATCTGCACGGGAGGCTGAGACCTGGAAATGAGATGTCTGTACCTTGAGAGAGCGCACAAACTCGTTCTCGGTGATCGTGTTGCCATATTGCAGCTCCTCGAAGCTGCTGCTGTTCTTGTGGATCAACACATTCAGCTTTATCAAGTCATTGGACATGTTCCTCATGTGACGTTCGATGTCTTTCTGCTCTTTTGTTTCCTGCTGAATTTCATCTACAGGTGAACAGGAAAAAAAAAAAAAAAGTCTTAAAATTCCCACAAGCAGCAGGTGGAACACAGGCAAGGCGTGACAGACTGCCATCAGACCAGACAACGCTGCCTGCAGAGCCACCTGCGTCCCATGTACCCAGCCAAACCGTTTTTCCACAAGCCCAAAACCCAAATACGGTTTTGAAGGAGACTGCTGTGGAAAAGAGCTGGTTTGAGCCAAGGGAAGCGCCATCGTGGTGGGGACATTTACCCACCAACTACTTGCAAACATTATTTAAGAAGTGTAGCACGTGACACGGCCACTTCGGTTCGGTTGTGCCCGTTAAGGCAGCGGGATCAGTCGGGACAGGGAATAACGCCAGGCAGAGCAGCAGAGGTGCCTGGCTCGTAGCCCCAGAGCAGCGCTGGGGCCGCCTGCGTTACTGCTCACACGGACGTAGGAGCACGGCGCATTCTCTGGTGAAGGTCTGGCTCACCCGTCCGTAAGCCCTCGCTCCCTTTTTCCTCCATTCACAGCTGAACGTTTTAAAAAGAGTTGGGGAATGACCTACTTTCCCTGCGCACTTTCTTCTGCTGCATTACTGTGATCCGTTTCTTTAACGTGTCCAGGGAGGCTACTTGTTCCTCCCGTTGGTGTGTTAACTTGACCAGCTCTTGCTGCTGATTGAGCCAGTGCTTTTGTAGCGTCATCACCTCAGAGTGATATTCTTCTATCTGCTTGGACAGCTTGTTGATCTCCATTTCCAGTGGCCCCAGTTCTTGACCCTGGATGAGGGCAAGGTTGGGGATTAATCAGGCAGAAGCTGCTGAAGCACTTTTTGCAGAAGGCCGGTCCAGCCGCTGAGATGCCTACCGAATACTTCAGCTATACTGTTACTTCCTTTGTGCCTCTATTTCCCAGGAGCTGGATGGGACCAATCATTCCTGACCTCACGGGAACAAATGCAAGGGAAGCCCGAACAGCTCTCAGGCTCTGGGGCGAGAGGGGCCTCCTAAGCTCCTACAACAGGCACATCTGGGTGTCCAAGAGTCTGCCACAGCACTCATTCTTGCATTGGGCTCTATAAAGGTCTTGCAGCTCACGGTGCCAGGGGCAGACCTGGGTATCTATCAGCTGAATGGGGCCAAGCACCAAGTGATCTACATAACCCCGCCTGCTCCATTCGCCCCTTGTCAGGATTTGCAGGTTTTCTGATGAGACCCTAGTTACTCCCAGAGTATTGATGTCATTCAACGTTTTCATCAGGCACAGACAACTCCCTGCAGAAATCTGTGCTGGGCACACCCTCATTTCACAATTCCCTCATGCCAGCTCCTCCCCCCCGTGCACTAAGAGCTGTTTGACAGACGTAAACATTTACATTAACTAGTGCAGCTTTTAAACCTCTATACTGATGCCTGAAAGTTTTAACTACTCAGCACTTACACAGCTACATTTATCAGGGGCACCTGTGGTCACCACAAAGAATAAAATCAAGCCTGGGACTGAAATGGGAATGTACATACCCCCTGCCGCGCAAGAATCTTCTCCAACCTCTTGTTGTACTGGCTGAGCACCGCTTGCCTGTTCTCGGTCAGGAGACTGCACCTTGCAATCTCGCTTTCCCTGCAGCTGATCAGGTCACGGGTATTTTTTACTTCCTTGTCCAGCTGACAAAGTGTGTTTTGGAGAACTGTCAGCCTGCAGCTGGTATGAGTTGCATTCAGAATAACCTGGGCCACATCATTCTCAACCTTGGAAAAATGCAGCTCCTAGGAACGCCAACAGACAGAAAACAAATTACTGTCAGCAGCAGCAGCCCATTGATTTGGAACGCCCGCTTCCCGAGGCACAGGAGTCAGGGGATTTAGATTCTCCTCCCAGGTCTGTGCCACAAGCTGCGAGCCAGCCACTTACCCGCTCTGTACCTTTGTTTCTCCATCTCCTGACGGAGATACCAACATTTACCTCTGCCATAAGGCTGCTGAAGAGCATGAAGGAGCCCGAACATCCCAAAGCCTTTAAGAGGCCGCGCTCATCACCTCTGCACTTACCTGCCCTGCCTGGGTGTCTCCAGCTGCCCGGCTCACCGGAGCAGGACATTCTCCACCACACCCGACAAGCACGTCCCTCACCGAACCACCACCGCAGCAGCCAGAAAGGCGGGTGCCTGTTGAGCGCAGCGCGAATGCAGCCGGGTGACTTCTGCTGCCCCCGCGCCGCCAGCGGCCACGACTCTCTGGCTACATCCAGCCGTGCACCGCAGGTGCTGATGGGAGACAACGCGAGTGTCCGCTTGTTGGTGTGCCTGTGGGAAGGGGGCGGGGGGCCCCTCTCTCACAACGGAAGCCAGCCCTGGAACTCTTCCTCTTGCTCAAGATAATGCCCCCGATTTAAAAATCCCAGGGCCAGGCTGAAGTAACCCGCAGAAATACAGAGGTGTGGGTGCCTTGTTAGTGCCAGCCCACACAACTCAACACCACAAACACTACGCTGGATCTTCTCGTTTTTCTATCTGTTCCAGTTACACACTCCCAAAGAGAGCAACTGATCGTGCCACAAAGAACTGTGGGTCTGGTTCGATTGTTCCTCGGGCTGTAATCCTCACTCAGGAACGAGAGCAGGCCTGTATCGCATTCCATGATGCCGGACAGAGATACAGGTTAGTTCAATGTGGAGTACAGCAGTACTACATATCCACTGTCTTCCTCCAATACATAAGAACTGGTACTACTTTATGGTAAAAACTCACAGAATTCATCGTTCTGTCCCATTTTTTAAGTAAAGAAAGAACAGTACATTATGTGTCAAGGCCTTTTTGGCCAAACCCTCTCGCGTACACCAGAATCCCACAATAAGAGCACTGGAAGAACCAAACTGAAGTCACAAACTCAGCAGACCTTCAACTGCAGATCTGAAAAGCAGAACGAAGGTGCGGACGAAACACACTTGAGAAACACCGCTCAGGGCGGTTTCCTTCCCCCGCCCTCCCAAACGGAAGAGATAACACACCAGGTCTGTTTTTCTCCTACGGAGCTTTGCAGCCAGCTGCGAGAAGTGCTTTGTGGCTTTGCTGGACACCATCTGGTCCTGAAGCTTTGCCATGATTTCGTTCTCCATCTGCACTTTGGCATCAGTTCCTTTCTCTATGTCCTTACTGATGGACAGCAACTGATTCAGACAAGCAGCTTGATCCTAAACGCAGGAAAGACAGGAGACAGGGTCACTACAACTGTTTGGGGAAGGGGATTAAACATCTGTGTCTGATTTGAAAGGTTCTTCTTCCAAGTAACTCTCCTCACCATCCTGGTCCTGTTGAGGGCCTGCTCTGTCTCGTGGAGAACGCGAGCGTAGGTGCCAGATTCCACCTTCAAGGCCTCCTGCCTGGAAAGGCACCGGGCAATCAGCTTCTTTGTCATGTTGGCATCGTTCTGTGAACGGCTCAGGATGGCGACAAGCAACTCATTCTTCTCCTCCTCCTTCCTGATTGACTTCCTACAGCCATGGATGTCCGTTTCTAGGGACTTGAGGTCATGTCTGTACTTGCTGGAGAGGCAAAGAGGATGGAAAATCACCACAGGGGTAGACTCACGCGCTGAACAGTCATCTACAAATTCCTCTTTTCAAACACGCTACTGCAGCGACAACAGACCAAGGAGGAAGATCTTTACAAAGGCCACCCTGCTGTGACAGTGCAGAGTCATCAGAAGATGGATGGAGACAGAAGACTGAAAAGCAAACGTACGTAGGAAAATTAATTCCCGCTTTCAGTCCTGTCCCCACCCCCCACTCTTACCAGGATGCCACCATCAAAGCACATTGCAGGCAATCAGCCAGGCTGACTCCAGAGCAAATAAGCGCTTCCTTTGGCAACAACAGGACGGTTTTCCTGATGATTTCTGAAGGCATCACAAAACCCTAACTGAGAGCGACAGGTAAAATCCCTCTTGAAGTCTAGCTCTTTGGATTGAGAGATGTTGCAAAGGTGAAGGAACTCTTCTAAAGGACTAAAATATGAACAGAAAAACTCTAAACAGCTTTAAAAACCCCACGCATTTTGGGGGAGAGTTGTGTTTTGGATACAGAATAGTGACGAAGAACTGTGCTTCCTATCCTTTAACCTTACTACATGCTTCAGAGCAGCAAACTTGTTCTGCTTGACATACCCTGCACGCGCAGCAATAAACTGGAGACGCACTGCCCCTTTCAGCATCCCTCCCGTCCAACCCGTGTGAGGTCCCTCCTGGGACTGTTCTCAGACACCGTACCTCAGCAGCGCTTGGGTGGCGATATAGGCCTCATCTCTCTGCTTCATTCCCGCCAAGCTGCTATTCCAGTGGTTCATCAGTCGCTTTTTCTCCATGTTAATAGCCTGAACCTCCATACAAGCCTGGGGGAGAGAGGATTTGTAGACAGGATAAATCTGTACTAGGCTGGGAAACCAAATTCACGTTACAATGCCTTTTTTGTGTGTGTGTTCATAATACGCTGGGCAGGAACAGCTTCAGCTAACGTGCCTCTGGTTTATGGTCACCCCCGACCACAGAGCATAGGTCTGCAAGGAAAAAAATGCAGAGAGGGTGGGGGAGGAAGTGATTTATAGGCAATTCTTGAGGACAAAGGGAAAAACAAACCAAACCAAACCAAAACAAAAAAGTCTTCATTCCTCCAAACAGGAACTGATCATACAACTCTGTCCTACACTGTAGCTACCACGTGAGCATGAGCCAACGGGGTCGGTCCTTCCAGAGGGAAATATTAACCAGAAGCAAAAAAAAAGCATTCTCCTACCTCATTTGCTGCTTGCCGAGTTACTTTTGTGTCCTCTGCCTGAGCCACAAACTGAGCTTCGAACAGAGCAATCTGTTCCTGCAGCTCGTAGGCTTTCCGGGTCAAGCGGTCTACCAGAAGATCCTAGAGAGGCAGAGCCAAACAGCTCAGGATGAGTAACATAATCTCAGGCTTAACCAACTAAATTCTACAGCAATAACTTGGGCTGAAAATGAATTTAGTTAGCTTTGATTCCTACTGAAACTCTTCCATTCCTATCCAAACGACTCCTGAATGCAGCAGTGACAATTTTCAAGAGAACAAAACCTTCTTTGCTGGTTTTTATCGTTCCACCCACAGTAGGAAATTGGTCCTTCAGATCTGAAGCAGCATTCATCCCTGCCAGCATGGGTTACATTGCGCCACCTCTCCAGCAGCTGGGAATCTTGATAATTTATGGTTTAAAATCCTTTGTTAAAAACCATCTAAACCCATTCCATCTCAACCGTTTGCCCGCAATTCTGCATCAACAGTAATTAGTTGGTGTCCTGCTGCAAGCAGGAGGCAGCAGAGGGAGCTCCAGCACACCGACCGCTCAGTTCACCTTCCAAGTTCGCTCTTCCTTGGGACTCAGAGCAATTCTCCAGACTTCAACATACGATACTTCTTTGCTAAATATCTTTCTGCCCCCACACCCCCGTTGCCTGCGTGAAGAGTGATCACTACTGATTACTACTTCCTATTATAAGGCTCATAAAAAAATTCTGTTCAGTACATGCCACTATCTTGGTGGTGGGGATTCTTCTCATTTTCAATTATTTGGGGAAAATATCCCCACGCACCTTCCATGGTGTCTGTATATTCACTACAGCCTTCCTTCTGCCAAGGCAGCACGTCCTCCGAGACTCGCCGCTAGCTGTCACCTGAATTCATTTATTTATTTGAAAGAAGAGAGTTTTACTTGATACCTGTTTTTTCTTTTCCACGTCAGCTTGGGCCTTCTCCAGCTCAGCCCTCTTTGTCGACCGTTTCGTTAGTAAAATATTATGGTGCATATGGTCCGTGTTCTGCACGTAGAAGAGGTGCAAGGCCAAGTTTTCAACCTGGGTCTGCATTGCAGAGACTGGGGAGGCAGGGGGAAAAATATTTACAGAAAAGTATGTTTGTAAGACACACTTTAAACAGAGGTAAAAGGGAAAGAAACACAGAAGCACCCAAAGCCAAATTCGCACACTGACCAGCCAAATCAGCCCCCCTGAAATGTGAATTTGCATCGGCTTTGGAGTACAGCTCCACAAGCACAGCTAATATCTTGGTAAGCAATTCATTGCTTCCCAGCACTCAGAAGCCCAGGAGATCAAAGAAGGGGCGGCCTCAGGAGGCTGTGACTCCACTCCTCTGCCCCAAAACAGAACTGTCTCTTTCTCAGTCTGTTGAACGCTTCTCTATTTTTTTCAGCAACCTGCCAAACCTTTCTAGGCAGTTTATCCTACGCTGAGCTACCCTCGCCATCACAGTTGTTTTCCTGTCCCCTACCCACAGGCCTGCAGCACAACCAGCATGAGTCAAGTCCATTTCTTTGGCTGGGACGGGTTCCCACATGGATGGCACTCTCAGGCTCCCGCGTGCCCCTCACGACCCACGACCTTTGCGATCTCGTCACACCCTTACAGAGACACAGGCAAACGTAACAGAGCGACAGGATCTTCCTCCTTCTAAGTCACAGAGCAGCCCATCTGCCCGGAACAGTTTTAGTCCTAAAGACCTTCTTAGAAGTACAAGGTAGCCACACGGTCTTAGAAACAACCAGGAATACCTGTGAAAGGTTTCAGCGAGTGCCTTATTCCTGATCAATGTTACTGTATTTTTCAATCCAATGCTTGACTTGGATTCAAATAAATCCCTTTCTCCACACAGTACTAGAGCCAGGAAACCTGGCAAGGGCTGCCTCGGTCACCTTTCTGGCGTTCATCGTGTGTGTTCTGACACATTTGCTTGTAAGTAAGCCTGAGGCCCTCCAGCTCCTCCTCCAGCTGCTGACGTGCTGCGGCCACCTGAGAACGGCGGTCGTGGCTCTTCTCCAGTTCCAGCTGCAGGCGGGCCAGCTGCTGCTGCGCTCCGTAAAGAACCAGCCCAAGCTCTTCCCTCTCTGCTTGCCCCTTCTTCGCTGCTGCCCTCTGCAAACACAAGAGGAAACCAGTTACCTGGCTTCAGCTCGGGCAGGGGTGGGCTGCTGCGGGAAGGCAAAGTAAGAATGCCACGTACCAGTTCCTGAAGCTCTAGGCTCACTTTTTCCATCTGCTTAGTGAGGTGACTCTTCAGGGCAGCCTGGAATCTTCTCATCAGAGGCTGTCAAGAAGTATGACATTGATACAAGTCAACGTACTTGTGTAAAGAAATTATGAAGAAACCTTACTGCTGCCCCCGCTGTTAAATAACACAGCGTATTTTCTGCCACAGACCCTTGCATTCTTCCTTTAGCTACGCTCACTGTAACGAGTGAGAGGAGTTACACAGTGGGTATTTGTTGACAGCAGAAAGCCACTACTGAGGATATCTGAAAGTCAGAAACACATCAGAAGAGCTGCCTCTGAGAGCCCATCCGCTCGCTCTTGCTGACAGTACTTCTCTTTCAGGAGCACTGAGGAGTATCAGATTTACCCACCACACGGCTCCCTCCTGAGCCTCCCGTTTGGGGTTAACCCTGAGGGAGCAGACACGCTCAGGAGTCAGTACTGCTGCAAAAGCCTGTTTTAAACACGTGGTTTCAGCCTATGGCTGAGCCGCTGCTGACAATCTACCTTGTGTATTTCATACAAATAAAACCAGCAGGTCTGCGAAGAAGAACGACAAGATTGGAGGACTTCTCACATGTTCTAGATCCAAGACAACCAGCTCTGTTTCTTCTACGGTTTCTTCACTTCTTCCACTCATTTCGTGCCCCTCAGCTCCACGCTGCTGGCATGCCTGTTCCCGCCTTTGGTCACCATGCTCACTGGTGAGCTGATCCAACTGCTCAAAGGCAGTCTCTGAGCAGAGAGAAATGGGTTCTCCAATGTCACCTGGACCCCACCCCCCAAGAAAAAAAAAAAAAAAAAAAAAAAGAGAAGAAAAAGACAAAGAAAATGCTTAGATTTCAAAGCGTTGTGCCTCCAGTTGGACTAACAATGATGAGAAAGGGAGAAAACTAGAAACTGTGCTTGACAGGTGGTATGGAGTGTTGTACTGTTAGCAAGGGACTGAAGGATACCTGACTCTGTGCAGCTGTTCCGCTCCGCTGACCACGCAGACACCTGCTGAGGAGCTCCTGAAGGAAGGGGAGGGTTTTCTCTCTCGGTTACTGGCTGCTCCATGTCACCCAACGCAGGAGGACAACTGTCTAATTCGACTTTGTCCAAGAAAGTCTCAGGGGATTTTTTCTGAAACGTAAAATCCACCACCTGAAACAGCTTTTCAGTCTGCCCTGACAATCTGCTTGTTTCTGTCACCACGAGACAAGAACGATGCAGACACAGAATCGGCAAGAGGGCCTTGTTCTAAACTCAGCCCACAGATACACTGGCAAAGCTGTGCCTCTGCCGATTCAAAAACCACCTTTACCCACATGCAGCACGACAGAGGAACCTCTCCAGCTCTGTCACAGCTTTTGTAGACTTTGTGCCTGACCAGTTAGCTTCTCTCTGTTCAGTTCTGGTCGGGTTTGTGTTGGCAGCAACAAAACCGCCCCAGGAGAATTTGAAATTACAAATACCGGCCATGCCTTCTGTGAATAAGATTGTGTGTGTTATTAGTGTCTCACCTCTGCAGAACTAACAAACAGCTCTGTAGCTCCTCTTTCTGCTGGGGGAAATGTCTCTTTTTGGTCCTGCAGAGGAACGGACCCTTCTTCTTCACTGTCGCTCCCATTCTCCGCCTCTACTGCCTAGCACACACACAGGCAAAAAGCAGAATAGCAGCGTTACAGCAGGTTGTGCATTTGGTTTAATGCTCATGCTACGGTGCTGTAACAACTGCTTTTTGTCATGGGAGTTTAATTTTGAAGTTTAATCTCGTTCACAAAAACAGTCACCCAGGCAGCATGAAGACGGTAAAGATCCTGACAAAAATTCTACACACCACTTTTAATTTCAGATGTGTCTCTGGCTCACGTCTATTTTTTAAAAAAATGCCCTTAGGGATTTTAGTCCTCCAGCTGGTGCTACACGTAGCCAAACTATTATCTTCTTTTTAAAGAGACACTGTTTTATCCCGTACCATCATTTGCCAAATTCAAATATCGTGCAGTACCAACAGACAAAAAAAACTTAGCACCACCAACCTCGAACACAGCCCCCGTACGTGTGTCTGTGAGATGGGGGCAAGCTCCCGTTTAACATGCCTACAGCCATCTGGGAGCTGAGTGAGAAGCACATGCTTCAGGACGCTGCTGACACACAGAACTACAACTACATTTAACTTGGTTTTTTTAATAGACAGGGCAAGACTTCAACAACCGCTCCCTTGTTTTACTTCTCCCTATTGAAACTGCTTCCACGAAGCCATCACTCTGCAAGGAGAGCGTAGGAACACCATGCTGCCCCGCGAACGTTCTGAAGGAAATCACCTCCATAGCAAGAGGTGACGGAACTCGGACGATATCCCGCGCAGCGGAGCCGGATTCCACCCCAGAGCCCTCTGCTGCGGCACCGGCGGCCTCCTCCATATTGCTGGGCTGGGGATGGCCTGTGCCTGCAACCAGAGCGGAGGGAAGAGTGAGAACCAGCCCGGCTCCCCGGGGCCCGCCAGCTGCAGGCCGCCGCGGGGCTGGGCACGGGCACCCGCGGGGCCGGGGAGGCCGGGCGGCCGAGGGCCGGGCGGTTCAAGGCCCGGCCGCGGCCCAGCCCCGCACTCACCCGCCGCCGTCTGCGCCATGTTCCCGTGTTCCCGTTGCCAGGCGACGCAGCAACACCCGGTCACGTGAGCGCTCCGGGCCGCACCACCTCAGCCCGTGGAGGGGGGGGGAACGCGGGCCGCACCACCTCGGCTCGTGGAGATGGGGGGGGCTGTGGGGGGGGCGCTCGGCCCGCACTACCTCAGCCCGCCGGGCCCGGGGGGGGCCCGCGGCGTCCCGGCCGCCCTGGCGGCGCCAGCCCCGGTGCGGGGCAGCAGGTAACGGCGCCGAGGGCTGGAGTCCGGGCGGGGGGAGCTGCGGGGACGAGGCACCCGGGACGCTGCCCAGCACCCCGGGGATGCATCCATTTTCTTTTATCCCGCTCTTTGTCTTCCCTTCCCTCCGGAGCCCCGAGGCGCTCGGTGTGCTGCCGGCTGGGGGCTGGCGGAATGCGAAAGAGTTCATTTTAACTTTATTTTCTGCTGTTCTGGGCTGGCTCCCTAAAGCTTGGGGTGTATTTAGGATTGCCTTCCTTTTGGGGAGGGGGTCCTCTCTCAAATTGCCCCAGTATCTACCTCTTCCTTTGCTGTTATCAGCAGAGACATGAAGGTGGACGGTCGGTGTAATAAGTAACATATTGTGCTTTGTTCATTAAACCTGTATGGGAAGGTATGGATGGAAGATTTCTGTGCCCGCAAGGCTTGATAGCCCAACCGAAGGACATCCGGCAAAGTCAACAGGACCCGCAGCTGAGGGGGTTGAGTAATCACATTCTTGCATAAGTCCACCCACAGGGCAACGAGGAAGACCTCCAGCCTTCATCCTTACGACCACCAGGAGGCAGAGAAAGACCCCCCAGCAACAGAAGGAACATGCGCAGAGTATCGCCCTGATTGCGACATCGCGAATGCAGGAAATGAGACTGTATATAATGTGCTTACACGAGGCGGGAAGGCGCGAGCCGTTGGCGGAGCGCAGACTCCCCGGCCGCCCAGCGCTGCCTTTGCTCTTGTTCGCTTGCTAATATAATAAAATTCGCATTGGATTTTGACACTTTAAATTGTCCGTGTCTCTACCTATCACAATTTGGTGCCTTGACTCGGATCGCGACTACATTGTGGCCTGCAGCTGCATTGGGGAGGCGCCCCGCCAGCCGGCGGCCCCTGCAGCCCTCAGGTCGCTTCTGTCTCGACCGACGAACCTAAATTGAACACTGAGCAAAGGAGAACCGGTAACCCTGTAATCTTTGTGCACGAAGCTCCGAACGAAGACGCAGGACGCGTGAGTATAGGCCGGGAATCCGTTCGGTTTGGGTTGGGTATCCTGGGGCACGATGTATGAGACGTCCTGCCAGGGCGAAGTGAGTGCGGACCCTCTAGTAGTGCGTTTCTCGTAGCCCGCGAGGGAGCGAGCCCCAAACGAGGGGAGCGGTTGGTGTGTGTGTGTGAGTGCCTCAGAAGATGGGACAAAGGAAAAGCAAGCCCTTTGAGCCCATGGGAGAGGGGCCCCATGTGAAATTGCCCCAAATACCGCCCGATAGTCCCCTAGGGCTGATGTTGAAACACTGGGATAACTTTCCCTCTAGGCAGGGAAAGGATAAGGTAAAAATGATCCATTATTGCATAGAGGTCTGGGGCGGAAAACAGATTCGAGGAGACCATCTGTATTGGCCTGGTTTTGGATCATTTGAGGATTGGATATGTCAGGCGCTAAACATTTATGTTAACTCAAAGGAACCATTTAATTTGGAAGAAAGTGAATATGCCGGTCTGTGGATGGTGGCCGACACTAGGGTAAATTTATACCCTTTAAAAGAAAAGGGGGGTGGCTACCGAGGGAGGAAGAATAGAGAGGAAGAATTAATAAAGCTTTCAAGGAATATCAAGAAGCAGATGAGTCGCCCACTAAATGGTTAGAGAGACTACGAAAGAGTCTCCAAATGTATTCCAGTCTGAATGTAGACACTCAGGAGGGGCAGGCCCTGCTGAAAATGCAATTTGTAGCAAACGCATGGGAAGATATTAAAAGAAAAATTGAGAAGATAGATGATTGGCAGAACAGAGGTTTGGATGAGTTATTGAGGGAGGCACAGAAGGTGTTTGTCAGAAGGAAAGACGAGAGGTTTAAGAAGCAGGCAAAGGTGATGGTAGCAGTGGCTCGGGAAGGACAACGTGGAGGTGGGATTAGATCGACTCACAAAACGGACCCAAGACCCGGGGTGGAAGGAACAAGGAGAAAGGACGTAGGGTGTTATTATTGTGGGAGGAAGGGTCATATGAGAAGGGAATGCAGAAAGCGGCTGCAGGATGAGAAAATATTCAAGGAGGATTAGGGGTGTCAGGGGCTCTATTTGCTGGGGGCTAGACGTAAGACCGAGCCCTTGATAAAAATTAAAGTAAGTCCCCAGCAACAGGAAATCGAGTTCCTTGTGGACTCCGGGGCCGAAAGGTCCACAGTACAAGAATTACCCCGGGGATGTCACTTGTCCCCGGAGACAATGCAAGTAATTGGAGCAAAAGGAGAGCCTTTCGGGGTTCCAGTAATAAAAGACGTTCTTTTTGAAATGGAATCTAAATTTGGGGTGGGATCCCTATTGTTGGTCCCAGAAGCAGATTATAACCTATTGGGACGAGATATGATCATCACACTGGGCATTAATTTGGAAGTTAAAAATAATGAGATGCAAGTAAAATTATGTCCCCTTAGGAGTGAGGATGAAGTAAAAATTAACCCCGAGGTTTGGTACACTCCGGAGACAGCGGGCAAATTAGATATCCCACCCTTCACTGTAACTATCAAGGATCCGGAAATTCCAATAAAAATAAAACAATGCCCAATCTCACGAGAAGGCAGGATGGGGTTGAAACCAGAAATTGAAAGATTAATTAAACCAAGGCTACTGGAACCATGCATGTCTCCCTTCAGTACACCCATCTTACCCGTAAAGAAAACTGATGGGTCCTATAGATTAGTCCATGACCTATGGGAAATTAACAAAAGAACACTTGCAAGGTTCCCAGTTGTGGCAAATCCGTATATTTTACTGAGCCAGCTGGGACCTGAAAGTAAAGAGACCTTACTAACCCCATAGTGGGAAGGGCCTTGTCCTGTTTTACTTACTACAGAAACCTCCATACGAACAGCTGAAAGAGGGTGGACTCACGCCAGCCGAATCAAAGGACCCGTGAAGAATCAACAGTGGCAAGTGACCAGTGTACCCGGGGACCTAAAAATAAAATTTCAAAGGACCTGAATGAACACCTTTAAAATTGAATATAGTGAGAATCCAATTCTGACTGAAGATGGGCATGTAGATGCTGAAATCAAGTGTGGTATATTAACTGTTACCCATTCGTGTGCTTTGTGTGTAAGGTGTGTCGGGAACGGTGGTGGGCCCATTGCCGAAACGGAAGACCCCAAAGAGTGTCTGCCGGATCTGCTGGGAGTGGGAAAGGGAACTCACAGAATTGGCATTAAAATTAAAAGAATCACAGGGAGAGATTATTCTTGAATCAGAGGAATGGTGGGAGATATTTGCTAAAGGAATTCGGCCCGAAAATTATTGTTACCATTCGAATGAACCAATTCCTTTTGTCGCTGAAATAGTAAGAGGGCAGTGCCGGAAGTTCCTGAAAGGGGTGAAGTGCAACGCACCCCAAGTTAAAGATACCAACTGGAGTTCATACATCCTGAGGCAAGTGGCTAAAGTAAGCACGAGTCCTCCTGAAGAATTCCTCTGCTGCCGAGAAGATGGTACCCCTCGTGGCTCGAAGCAACCGAGTCGACGAGCGAGGCAGAGGAGTAAAAAACTGTGGAGGAATGAACCCAACGATTGGGACCGTAAAGCAGTGCTTGAGATCCTGCCTCAAGGATGGTAGCGAAAAGGCGAAGCCCTGGAGTGCAAACGACAAAAATCAGGGACGGGTATCAAATCGGGGTAGGAATAAGCAATTGGTATATTACAAAACCCACCACTTTTCCCGACACGTATTTATAGGGGCAATCTGGGTAGTATTATGCATCCCTGTTTGTGAGCCGTACGCGCATGAACCTTTTAAATGGACCCTGTTTAGATGGGAAGACCAAGCTGTAGTACAGACAAAAATAGTCTCTGGACCTCCCAGTTTTACTCCCACATTGTGCCAACTCGTGCCAATACAACCATGCTTAAACCTGAAAGGGTTTTATTTTTGCCCTCGTTCAAATCCAGGAAGGACCTATTGTAATTCACCAGGACATTATTATTGCACATACTGGGGTTGTGAAACCATAGCATCGGACTGGGCTCCCGGGGGAGGGAATGACAAGTTTATTACAGTAACATGGGGACCAGTGGGATGTGCACCCCCTCAGCGTGATAGTTCTGGTGGTATGCTATTGTCTGGAAATTGCCAGTTTGTATACATGAATATTTCTCAAGACCAGAACCCTACATGGTTTGTGGGAAAAACTTGGGGAATGCGTTATTGGGAACCGGGAACTGATAGAGGAGGACTGATACTAATAAAAAAAGAGACCATTCCAAATGATCCGGAACCAATTGGACCAAATCCCGTGCTAACACATGAACAAACTCTGGGACCCGCGAATGATACTGAAACTAGCAATGATACCCAGTTTACTGGTAATAATACTCACTCTGGTATAAGCAATGATACTTAGTTTACTGGTAATAATACTCACTCTGGTATAACTATCTCAGAAGAAGAAAACTTAGAAGGAAATACCCTATGGAAAGTGATGCAAGGTAGCTACCGAATACTAAATAAGACTAACCCGCAAATAACCAGCTCCTGCTGGCTATGCTATAGCATTAAACCGCCCTTTTACGAGGCTGTAGGAATTACATCCAAGGCTAGGCAGGTAAATGGGACAAACCCTGCACAATGTTTATGGAGAAAAAGGAAAGGATCGGGTCCAAGGTCTCACCTTGGAACAAGTAACGGGAAAAGGACGGTGCGTTGGGACAATTCCACCCACAAAACAACATTTGTGTAATGTAAGTATTTCACTCACAAAGGAAGCTCCTGCGGATTGGTTAATACCAGCGGCAAACGCAAAATGGGTGTGCTCAAGCATCGGAGTAACACCTTGCTTGAGCCTCCGAAATGTTAATAAAAGCAAAGATTATTGCATACAAGTAGCAATAATTCCAAAAATTGTATATCACTCAAATGAGTTTGTCTACAATTATCAAACCACCCCCGAGCACCATCTTGCTAGGAGGGAACCGTTTACAGCTCTGACCATAGCCGCCCTCCTTACAATTGGAGGAACCGGAGCGACCACAGGGATAACCTCTCTATTAATCAACAAGCTGAATTTAAGTCACTTAGAGTAGCAGTGGATGAGGATTTGAGCAGAATAGAAAAATCGATAGACGCATTGGAAAAATCACTAAGATCACTATCAGAAGTGGTGCTTCAGAATAGACGCGGCTTGGATTTATTATTCTTGCAGCAAGGGGGATTGTGTGCAACTTTAAAGGAAGAGTGCTGTGTGTATGCAGATCATACCGGAATAGTACGGGACACAATGGCAGAGCTAAGAAAGGGGTTGGAACAACGAAGGAGAGAGCGAGAATCCCAACAAAGTTGGTACGAATCATGGTGTAACCATTCTCCTTGGCTTACTACTTTATTGTCAACATTGGCGGGACCATTAATACTGCTCACTTTAACGCTTGCATTTGGACCTTGTATTTTTAATAAAGTTATCGCGATAGTTAAGAACCGTTTAGAAGCCGCTCACCTGATGCTTGTTCGAGCGAAGTACGAATCGGTATCCGATGAGCCCGATTTAGCAGAAACCCTTGTCTTGAGTGCTCAAGAGCTACAACGGTTCAATGAACAAAATAATGGACAAAAGAAAAAGGGGGGATTGTAATAGGTAGCATATTGTGTTTTGTTCATTAAACCTGTATGGGAGGGTATGGATGGAAGATTTATGTGCTCACGAGGCTTGATAGCTCAACCGAAGGACATTCGGCAAAGTAAACAGGACCCGCAGCTGAGGGGGTTGAGTAATCACATTCTTGCATAAGTTCACCCACAGGGCAACGAGGAAGACCTTCAGCCTTCATCCTTACGACCACCAGGAGGCAGAGAAAGACCCCCCAGCAACAGAAGGAACATGCGCAGAGTATCGACCTGATTGCGACATCGCGAATGCAGGAAATGAGACTGTATATAATGTGCTTACACGAGGCGGGAAGGCGCGAGCCGTTGGCGGAGCGCAGACTCCCCGGCCGCCCAGCGCTGCCTTTGCTCTTGTTCGCTTGCTAATATAATAAAGTTCGCATTGGATTTTGGCACTTTAAATTGTCCGTGTCTCTACTTATCACAAACAGAATGAGTTAAAAAATTTCAACAAAACAAGGAACAAAGTCTGAAATACAAATTACTGGGATAAACCTATGTTAAGGCAGGTTTATTAAATGCAGTTATTCTGTCACAGAACAGACTGACAGAACAGTCGACGTTGGAAGGAACTTCTGGAGACCATCTAGTCCAACCTCCCTGCTCAAAGCCTATGACCTCGTCTAGTCTTTCAGTTGGCTTTGGATTTTTTTATTTGACTCCAGTTTCTACACAAAGGTATTCTGACAAGTGTTCAAGCCATCCAATCACAGTTAACCTTAAGCCCAACAACAAAGAAGCAAAAGAAAAGGTAAGTGAAGGTAGTTTTTCTTCAAGGCAATAAATACTATTAAACATCACCAATTAACATGTGTACGCCCTGCAACTGAAGCATCCTGAATTGACAATAATTATAGCAGTAAGTCTAAAGTTTTACAATACTTACTTCAGAAAAAACAATTCCAAATCTAAGACTCTGCAGCTGTTTAGTTTAATATCCACCTACACCTGTTCTTTTACTCATTTATTGACTCTATCAGCCTGTCAGGGCTCTACATTTTTCAGAATGCAAGATGTATATAGATATGGTCCTACTTTCTATCTCAATGAACAGTGACACAGTAAAGTACTCGGACATTTCCGATCATCACTCCAAGCTGGGCTAAAAACTGGCTGGATGGCCAAGCACAGAGAGTGGTGGTGAAGGGAGTTCAATCCAGCTGGTGGCCGGTCACAAGGGGTGTCCCCCAGGGCTCAGCATTGGGACCGCTCTGGTGTCACGTCTTGATGGATGAGCTGGATGAGGGGATCGAGTGCTCCTGCAGGGAGCTTGCAGATGACACCACGTTGGGTGGGAGTGTCGATCTGCTGGAGGGCAGGGAAGCTCTACAGAGGGATCTGGACAGGCTGGATCGCTGGGCCAAGGCCAGTTCCACGAGTTGCAACAAGGTCAAGTGCCGGGTCCTGCACTTCGGCCACAACAACCCCAGCAGCGCTACAGGCTGGGGAGGAGTGGCTGGGAAGCTGCCCGGCAGAGAGGGACCTGGGGGTGCTGGTCGACAGGCAGCTGAACGTGAGCCGGCAGTGTGCCCAGGTGGGCAAGGCGGCCAACAGCATCCTGGCCTGTGTCAGCCATGGGGTGGCCAGCAGGAGAGGGAGGTGATCGTGCCCCTGTACTGGGCACTGGTGAGGCCGCCCCTCGAATGCTGGGTGCGGTTTTGGGCCCCTCAGGACAAGACAGACACGGAGGTGCTGGAGCGTGTCCAGAGAAGGGCAGCGAAGCTGGTGAGGGCTCTGGAGAGCAGGTCTGATGGGGAGCAGCTGAGGGAGCTGGGGTGGTTTAGTCTGGAGAAGAGGAGGCTGAGGGGAGACCTTACTGCTCTCTGCAACTGCCTGAAAGGAGGCTGGAGTGAGGTGGGGTCGGTCTCTTGTCCCAAGTGACAAGCCATAGGACAAGAGGAAATGGCCTCAAGTTGTGCCAGGGGAGGTTTAGGTTGGACATGAGGAAAATTTTCTTTACTGAAAGAGTGGTCAGACATTGGAACAGGCTGCTCAGGGAGGTGGTGGAGTCACCATCCCTGGAGGTGTTCAAAGACGCACCCATGTGGTGCTCAGGGTCCTGGTTTAGTGGCGGGCTTGGTAGTGTTAGGATAACGGTTGGACCTGATGATCTTAAAGGTCTTTTCCAACCAAAATGATTCTTCTATGTTGCGCCAGGGAGGTTTAGATTGGACATCAGGATAAATTTCTTTACCGAAAGGGTTATCAAGCATTGGGACAGGCTGCCGAGGGAAGTGGTGGAGTCACCAGCCTTGGAGGTGTTCAAAAAACGTGTTGATGTAGTGCTTCTAGACATGGTTTAGTGCGCATGGTGGTGTTAGGTCAACGGTTGGACTTGATGATCTTAGAGGTCTACTCCAGCCTAATGATTCCATCATTCTATGATCACTACTGGCACAGTTTTAAGAATGGGTCAGTTCATACCTCAGAGCTATTGTTTTAAGCTCTCTGACAGCTCAAGCAGACAGTGTGTTACTGGATTGACTTGGTTTTGGTGTTGAACGTTTCCTGGCAACTACAACTACAGAACTGGTTCTCATTTGAAAACAAAATCAAAAACACAGGTCTACCTCTGTTCCCAAGATACTTTCTTTTATGTCCCCTGGGATTGCTGCTATTATTCTAAGAAGTTTGGCTTTACACAAAATCCTGCTTAAATTGAAGATGGCAAGGAACAGCATGTATTACACAAATCTGCACACAAAGTTCCACCAACAGAACTTCATTGATTCAGGTTGTGAAAATTTATGGCTACTGATCACCATGTTCAGAAAAAGGAATCAAATAGCTACACAAGTTCACTACAAATATTTCAAATTTTACTGTATTAAGCCTTTGAGTGGAATGGATCATCAAAAGCAACAGGACTGCTTAAAGAATGGAAGAGAACTTGCATTTCCAATGCACTGAGAAAAAAAATAATAACCACCATCATCATCATTTAGTCGGATCAAAGTAAGTCCTCGCTTTTTATCTGTTATCTGTTTAAAGGCTCCATATTTAATAACAGAGCTTTAATAAAGAACAGAGGACTTCCCACATTTAAGATACCCAGAGGACTTCATTAAGCTCCTCAGTACAACCTGACACCTGAAATAACAACATCCAAACAAAACACAGACATCTCACTGCATTACTCAAAGGTCCATGGGGACTAAGGGTTTCTGTACAAAAGCCGGGGTAGTACAGATCTGGAAAAAACCAAAAACCGTAAAGCACACTGGAGACTTTTTGGACTAAATAGTCGCCAAAGGAAGGTGCAATGGAGAGGGGATAAAACTAAACAAAATACAATCCGTTTAACTCCCAGGACACTGTACACTTTGTAAGTGAACAGGACAAAGTCTCCTTATCACAGTAACAGGTAAAACTTGGGGATAACACTATAGATTAGCCATGAGAGGGAGTTTTATGCATTTTATGCATATGAATATAACTTTTGATGAAGCTATTACAAAGTAAACATTTGAAGCCAGTTTATTCCCTACTAGTTGGTTTTCTGTAGTGGTTTTATTGCTTTTTACCCAAGGGCTTACAGAAATAAGCATTAATTAGGTCTTTTTTTTTCCGCTGATGGCAGAATACACACATGGTAATCTGCCCAAACCATTGTTTTCCCATGCTACAGCTACTGGCATAGTAGAAGCTAGCCCTAAAAGAAAAAAAGAGAGGACTAGAAGCTACTGAATATATTTTCCTGTTCATTGTCAGAGAAGTGATTGTCTCGATCTCTTTCAAAACAGACTTTGCTTTATACCCCTGTGTTTAGATACCCTTGCAGCTGGTTACCCTATGGAGAACTCCAAAGATTAACAACCAAATCTGAAGACCCAGGTGAACCTTGTAAAACACCATTCAGTGATTCTGCACCTTCCACACTGGTTTTGTTCAGCCATGTGCCTCTAGTGGTATATTCTACTTTTTGTAGTGAGATGCTCTAAGAGCTTTTACCAGCACATTATGTCAGCTTACGTGCCCCGTCATGACAAGCTTGAGTAAGGAATGCACTTGAACGCCAAGCTATGACTTTTCCTAAAGTCACTGGACGTGACCAGATCCGAAAGCACGCAGGGTGTTAACGACAACGGTGTGATACACTTTGCAACAGCCCTACTGCTCATTGCTTAGTGAAGACACACCTCAAAAGAGCACTTAAGTCTTCCTCAGAAACTATCACTGACATTTCCAAGAACTGAAAAGACAGGCTGTCTTTCTGAAGCCGTGCAACAACTTCATGCTAATCATCCAGTGTCAGGAGACAGATCAAGAAGTTGTACAAGTTCAGAAGTACACTGACAAATCATACCTCCAAGTTTT
This sequence comes from Leptosomus discolor, assembly GCF_034619465.1. Lineage (NCBI taxonomy): Eukaryota > Metazoa > Chordata > Aves > Leptosomiformes > Leptosomidae > Leptosomus > Leptosomus discolor. Next base: position 57,205 of record NW_028237866.1, read on the forward strand.
TTGTCCCCGAGGTCGGTTGGAGAGTTATCGCTGCAGTGAACTCACAGTCCACAAAGATCACTAACTAGTAAAATGTTTTGGGGCTGTTGAACTATAAAGTTGCAACTGTCTCTCACTCAAAATAAAAAGGTTGTCAGGACGCACTCAGTTTTGTAAAGCAGTCAGAGTACTACTTAACTAGAGGCTCTAGTTTGAGACTGGAAAACTCTCTGAACACCAGTATCACAGAACACAACTATTCCCGTTCTCGTGTTTCAGATTTGGAAGTATTTGCATTTTATTTCCAGTACTAATGGCATCACTTTTGTTCTAGCCAGTTTTATTATTTTGCTGTCCTGGCTCCCGGTCCTTTTGAGAGAAAGGTTTCATTCAATCCTTTGAACAATAACGATGAGGTTACTAACAATGAGTTTAAGAAAGAACTGACACACACAAACTTGTTCAGGCATCCAGAACAAAAGAACCTGGAAGTGTTGAGAGCAAAGTTCAGGACGATGAAGAAAAGGATCTATTTTTCATTTGTAATTAGACCAAGAAGGGAAAATGCTATAAAGTAGATTCAAATCATTTAGATCAGATTACCAGTGCAGCACTGTGCCAAATTATAAATTAGGACTTTACTTCATTTGACATTTTTATCGATATTAGAAGCATTTTCCAAAGCCTCAGTAGAAATTGATGGAAAAACCAAAATCTGAACTCTCACACCCTAACCATCAGACTGCTCTTCAGTCAACACTTACTCTTCCAGTGGTCATTCCAACACTTGGGACAACTGAAATAAACAGACTGTAACCAGGAATAAAAATCTGTGCTTTAAAAGTATTTTGCATAGTTAAGGCCAACACTTGACTGATTATTGCAAGTCCTGGCCAATTAACTTGAATATATCAAGAGTAAAATAAACACAAAGTGCATTGAGAGCAAAGCACAAACCAACGGGAACTTCTCACACAGGTGACCGCCACAGCATAGTATTAATAGCGATGGCTGGGGCTGGGACAACCACCTGAAAACCTCCTATTGACAGAAAGTAAGACTAAGGCTTGTGCAACTCTACAGAGAAGCTGGCCACTCAAATCCCTGGGGCTCTAGCCCTTTAAGAGACAAAGAAGTCCTTTATTTCTAGGAAAAGCAGAAAAGAATTGCCATCGAAACCACCAGAAGACCTTGAGATCTAAAACCACAGGTCAGGCTATTTATTTTGTCGTGGCTTTGGTCAGAAACTCATTCATCAGTGTCACCGGGGTGTTTCTGCACTGTCCTGTTCTAAAATGAATGCTCCAGCAAACTTCATATTCATTTCTTCAGAAAAACAAAACAAAACAAAACAAAAACCAACCTTTAAGAGAAAAACCCACTATATTTCTAGCTCTTTGATGACAAAGGCAGACTTCCAAATAAGAATCATTTCAACCCTATGCCTGTAGAAAAATTGTTCCTCTGCCTCCTCTGTTGCTATTCAGAGATTTCTAAGCAGCTACGAGTCCCGACCAGACAAACGTAACAAATTCAAACACTCCTGGCAGAGGCCTGTTTATTATTTTCCAATATGACTGTCTGCCAAGTTTCCCTGTCCAGGGTTTGGCTTGGCTTTGTTTGGCGCTTTTTTTTTAAAAAAAAAAAGAAAGGAACTGTGTGAGCTAAGCTGTGTCAGGGACTCTCCTTCCAACAGTTCTTGCAGAAAGTGGAAGTGCACCAGCACGTATGCAGACTTGTATCTGAATATGGTTCAAAACCATTACAAGACACAGCACAGTCAAAACTTTAGTCTTCAAAAACCAAAATGCTATGCTGTGAGTCTTGGAAATCATTTACCAGTACAGAATACTCAAAGTTGTTCTTAACACTTGATGAAAAAAGCATAAACTTTAACGAAATCAAGCTGAAATTGATGAACACGGACATCTTTGGCTCCCCTCAAAATACAACCTTTTAATAACACCTTTGGTTTGACGACTTTTCAATGCAATTCTACAGCGCCTGTTTCCAGTCTATTGCCCATCAGTTTAGCTGTACAAATCTGCACACAGCATTACAGCACAAAGGCACAGATCTGGTGAGGGTTTCTTAGAAGCACTGCTGCACACTGTTATCTTAAATGATGGTCTTGTGATTAAGGCACCTAAAGGCAAGAAAAGGAGGACGAACCCCCCTTCAAATCCCTCGCGACCCTGTACAGGTCATCCAATCCCTCGCTCTATATTCCACATCTAAAATACCAAATTAAGAATTGCTCAAATATTTTAAATTTTTTAAAATCATTTGCTAACTGCATACGTGGCACTCAGACACAAATGCAGTCAGGCAGTCTGTATGGGCGATAAACACTGAAAACAATTTCTTTGCAGGAGTAGAATTAAAAGCAAGAAAAAAATCAAGAGCCTTTGCAAAGGTTCTGCACACAATTCTCAGCTTTCAATCTGAACACAGTCTGGAAAGGCCAACGCGAAGGAATCATCCCCTGGCGAGAGTTTAATCCAATTTCAAATAACTCCAGTAAAAGCACCCAACAACAGAGATATTGCTTAAAAGGGCAGTGGTTTGACACGGCAAGCCTTTTGATTACTCTTGCTATTAGGAGGTTTTCAGGTCTTGAGGTACAAAACTCTGTTCAGGACATGAACTGGGGAGTTGTGGGGGAGACAAAACCCTGAAGTTATGACTGCATGAACAACAGCAATCACTTCAAAGTTACCATCCTGAAGAACTAAAAACTTAAGCCCATACACGACTCACAAATGAGACCGTGGGTTCTGCTGCTTCTCTCCTACAAATAAGTAACTCTCCTTGACAATTATGCATTAGAAAAATGCAGGGCTCCAATTATTGTTTCTAACTAAAAACATTTGTAGCGTATTTCTAGGAAAAAAGGATTAAGGGTGGAACTCCTGGAGGCAGCCAGACATACACTGATTTTATAGGAATTGTGATCATTCTATACTTTTGAAAAACCACGTTCTCGATGTTACGGAGCCAGACCAGGCAGATCATCTCCTGACAAACTTCCTTGCACCCAACGGAAGGATTGCCCCTTGAAATTTTAATCATGTCTCAACTATTAAGAAACTGTCTTAAAACAAAAAGATAGATCTAATACATGATTTCCCACAACAACAGCAAGCTAACAAAAATATTTAAATGTGACATTTTGGACACATTCATCCTGTTATTGTGGCTGCTACTGGTCAATAGCCAGGGATCAAGGTCTCTGTTAACACAGACAACTCCAGAACATAATCCTCACATGAATGCACTACCTCTAGTGCTAGCAGTACCCTGGTTTGAGGAGCTGAAACAGCAGAATTCCTCTGCAGAGCTTCAGTGTGTGCAGTATTTCAGGACACACAACTGGTAGAAAATCCCCTGCCCTTCTTTAGTTACTCATCGCAGCATCCACAGGCAGATCACAAAATACTCTGAAACAGTAAACTACTTTCAGCTCCAGAACAGCTCAAACCTCCATTAGTGCTAACAAAGAACTCAGTCATTTGAGGACAACACACTGAGTCGACCTCCAGAAGAAAAAACCCGAACCAAAACACCCCCCAGCCCTCCTCAGCTCAGCAAATAAATCGCATCAGGCTTTCCCCTCTGCTTCCCCCTGCCCCACAATTCTAAGTGACTTTCTAGTCTAAAGGCACTCACAAATAGCCACACCATGCCTTTGTCCAAACAAGCCCAATGAAATCAGACGGCTTCAGAAAGCAACATTTACGCCGTGTGACGGCTGCTGCATCAAACCCTCGCACTAGGAAACTCCTGTTCACTATTGCACACCACGAAACATCTAGGATTATTAACGAAACATAAAAGAAAAATAATGCAAGCTACTGGATTTGAAAACTCAGCCATCCACCTTCGAGGCAGGTGCAGATTCACCTGTATGACCAAGCTTCCAGTTTCAACTGATGGCTGCTGCAAAGCAGCTGTAAAAACGGCCAAAGTTTTGTACTACTCAGTTTTAAGCATTACTTGTGCTTCTCCTGACCCTTCTACACCAAATTATCTATCTTCAGATAATAAAAGCATTACGCTGCAATCTTAGTCGCCAAGGTTTCTCCTAAACCAACTTCTTACTAAAGGGTCTTTGGCCAACGCCACTCTGATCTACTGTTACTTTTCCATCACCATTTTATCTCCACAATTTTATTGTCAAATGTATAAGCTTCGGCCTCTCGCCGTCAATGTTCTGCTATCAAAATACCAAGTCCCTGGTCATGAGGGTACTACAAGTAAAAAAATCGAACCGCTCAACCTTTAGAAACTACAGAATTCAAACATCCAGTGAAATTAAATGGTTTACTACGAGACAGATGACTATTGACAGAAACCAGATTATTAATAAAATTAAAATATCGCATTGCTAGTGGTTTCCACAAGAGAATGACATTCTGAAAAAGCCGAAGACTATCTTGGAAAGAATCAGATGTTGCTAAGGTTTTCTTTCAACAACTCAAGCTCCCACAAAACAAGTAAGGTATTTATGGAAGCAACTGAAGAACATGACAAACAAACAGGCTACAGAAAGCCCCCTGAGCCTAAAGAAGAGATGATCAGTTGAAGAAGTGACCTGTTTCTCACTGTGTTTGTGTTTTGTTCTGTTTTTTAAATCTGCCACATAGGCACCTAGATTAGGCAGCTCCACCAAGCTTTCTCCGCCAGCAAAAGTATTTTCTTGTGCACGCATCACCCTGCAGTCAGGCTTGAAGTCTGGCTGGTTTTAGTTTATTTCTGCTGATAGACGGGCAAGATGAACACTAGATATTTGGAATCCATTTTATTTACATTTTCACGTCCCTTAACCTAAAAATAACCACCCAAATTTTCAGGAAAGCAGGCAACACAAAACGTGCTCACAAACTGCACAGTGCTCACGAGAACACTGTAGTTCTCCACTATGTTCAACACCTCTTGGACACTTCTCAGCCAGGGGGACTTTGTTCTCCTTCTCTCCCACTGCACAGAGCAATCAACCTCACCTAACACTTCACCTACTTCCAGCCACAAGTCTGGAGATAAGAAATTCCAGGGGATGAGTCAGCCCCGTGAACCAAAGCAAGAGAAACCAAAAGGGAGCACCTTGGATCACTGGTCCCTGTTGTTGCAACTCCCACGTCAGCATTTTCTGCAGCCCTGGCTCTCAGCACTCTCTTCCTCCAGCCACCCCCACCCTCCCCCCCACCTCACCTCACATGCTCTGCATCTCCCTTTCCGCTCCCAGCCTTCCTTTCAACACATCCTCCCCTCCTCCTGTTTGTCCACTCGGGCAATCCCTCCTACAAAATCCCACTTCAAAACGACGACTAACAATATTGCCATGCCATCTGTTTTCGTAACATATCACTCTTCCTACACCTTTTAATTCCTCCTTTTATAGAGAACAGAATTCTTTTGGAGTGAGGACTATCCACCATTACACTGTCTAAAACAACTCGTTTCTGTTCTTAAGTCTTTCATCTTTAATATAGCCGTGGTTAAAAACGACTATGTATTTCCTTGATTAGGTTTCCAACTGCTGGCATAAGAACACAAGCTCACCAAAACCTGACATGCTGGCACAACCTCTAAATGCTTAGCAGAGCTTTAGTCTGTTCTTCCCACCTATCCTATGGTGGGCGGTTTTGTTGGTGGGTTTTGGGGGTGTTTCAGGCACCAGACTCAAACCAGAAATCTAGACTGTAAAGGTACTAAATCCATCTCTGCATGGGCATTGCAGGTTCACAAACATACATGTGAATGCACAAATTCCTTAAGAACCATCCATTAAAAAAGAACATAATAAAGAATGACCTGAATTATCATGGCAAGTTAAATTACTTTATGCACAACATATGCCACTCTTCTGAAGTAAAGAAAACATGGGACAATTTAAAACTGTATTTCTGGTACAGAACACCTTCTTAGTCAAATGACGACTTCTATTCAGTTATTTTAGATCATTCCTGTGTTTTCTGTTCAGGTAACACATACCATCAAAAATCAGAAAATACAGCCCCGGGATTTATCACTTTTACTTTAGTCATACCATACCCAAGATATCTACATAAAAGTTTTCTAAAAGCTACAAAACAAGCCTTGCTGTAATCAGAAATGACATGCAGCGCGTACACGTTCACCCCAGAGGACGGCATGTTAAAAAAAGGAAGAGGTAACAACAAAACACACCCTGGAGAGCTCTAAACCAGATTTGGCTGTTATGCAGCAGAGAGAGAAATGAAACTGAAGTGAGGAGAAGCAGCCTTGTGGTAATGCAACACAGAGGCCAGTCACTAGTGGTGCTCCAGAGGTCAACACTGAGGCCAATATTGCTGAACACCTTCATTAACGGCCTGGACAGCGAACAGGTGTACCCTCAGCAGGTCTGCAGATGATAACATTTGGAGGAGTGCCTTACACACCAGAGGGTGGTGCTGACATTCAGCAGGACCTCGGCAGGCCGGAGAAACGGGCAGAGAGGAATCTCCTGAAGCCCTACAAGGGGAAATGCAAAGTCCTCACGCGGGGAGGAATAACCCCGTCCCTCACTGCGGGCTGGAGGCAGACTGTCTGGAAAGCAGCTCTGCAGAACAGGACCCGGGGTCCTGGGTGAAGCAGCCAGCAACGCGCCTCGGCCACAAAGGCGGCCAACAGTGTCCCGGGCTGCATTAGGAAGAGCACCAGCAGGTCGAGGGACGTGACCCTTTCCCTCTGCTCAGCACTGGTGAGACACATCTGGAGTGCTGGGCCCAGGTCTAGGCTCCCCAGTACAAGGCAAACACGGACATACTGGAGCCCGATGAAGGGCTTGGAGCATCGGGCATACAAGGGAAGGCTGTGTGAGCCAGGATTTTGTAGCCTCAAGAAGGACTGGGGGTGGCGGGAAAGAATCTTATTGATGCGTATAAAAACCTGATGGGAAGCAGTAAAAAAGAGTGGGTCTGACTCACCCAAGTGGTGCCCAGTGAACGGACAAGAGGCAACAGGCACAACTGGAAACACAAGAAACTTAAAAAGGAAGTTTTGGGTGGGTTTGGTTTCTTTCTTCCCCCCCCCCCCCCCCCCCTTGCTGTTTGTTTTGTTTTTCTATGAGGGTGGTCAAACACTGGAACTTACCCAGACAGGCTGTGGCGTTTCCATCCCTGGAGCTGGTCTAGGTGACCCTGATGGGAGCAGGGCGCTCGGACTAACTAAACGATCTCTAGAGGTCCCTTCCAACCTGAACATTAATCTGAGGGTAAAAAACCCACTTCTGTGGTAGGAAACAGAGGAACAGATAATACTCGCAGCAGAACTGGGTTGGTTTTCCTGCTGCTATTTACACCTAACAGTAAAGATGATTAAGCCTCAGTACTACAAAGCTAATTCAAACAGCCCAGAAGTCAAAATAGTTGATACCAAGTATTTATAAAACCAGCTTCATTTTACCTCAATGTAAGAAACTGCCTGTAATCTCTCTCAGTTTCCTACAGACACTACACTGGGTTTCACTGCTTACAAATGTGAATGCCACAAAACCGTTTGCTTAACGGTCAACGGATAAAACCACACAAGAACATGAAGCAAGATCCATCTGTGATGAAAGTCTTTTGTAACATTTTAGCTAGGTTAAACATACAGCTTTTTAAAAGGAAATACAAAAGCTGCTGTATCGAGAACTCCAGAAAACAACCTCCTCCACTGGATGACAAATATAATAGAGGTGGCAGCAATAAAAACGTGTTCATTACTGATCTGAAGGCAGGACCCGCAGAAGTGAGGCCCGAATCAGTTTCCAGTTCCCACTGCTTAACCAGAACTGTGCTACACAGAAACCCACCTCGGCAGTTTCAAACACAAAAGGAAAGACTCATTGTACATCTCATCATACACAACTCAGAAAACTTGTATTGCAAACCTCCCCTGAGGAGCCATGCCAAGCATTATGGATTAGCTGCAACATCCCACAGCCCTTTCAACATTCCCACTAGGTACCGCGTACTGATATTGCACCTGAAACAGGACATACAGCCTTGCTGTAGCACACACTGGTTTAGGCAGCAAACAGCACAGAGGCACAACTGGGATGGAAATAAGCAGGGTCTGCTCCTACTTTCTCTGCAATTTTGAGGAAAAGAACCTGTCACTGAAGAACAAACCCAAGCTGACATGGTCTCTGGAGTTAATCTCTTTCTTTTCTTCTGCTTTCCAAATCTAAATCAGTTTTCACTAACAGCGCCAAAACCTGCCAGTAACTTTTACAGCTGCAGGGTCATCAACTTCAAGACAGCTACTTGGCAACCTTTCCACACCATTTGGATGTGACTGTGTTTACCCGGACACACAAACAGGCTGTACAGAGAGAGACAACATAAGACAGACAACTGTTTTCAGGCCAGCATGTTATTTTGAGGAGGTTCACTTTACACTCTGAAAAAGAAGATGTTTCAACAAGCAGCCAAAGAGCACCCTTAAGAAGTATGTGACAGAACTGGAAGTTGTAGCTGAGAGAGATAAGCTGTTAGCCTGCTTCCAGGGGCACTGATCATAAACATCAGTCCCAAGTTATATATTAGACCCAGTATAGAAGCAGCTACTTTGTGAAACACTTTGATGCCTCCAGCTGATGGAGTTGTAAGCATGCGGTGTCAGCTATACGTGTATTTGTTTGATCGAATTACAAAAGCACGAATATATTCAGTGACTTGATCAAGAGGTGATCTACAGTAGCAAACCAAAGAACGGTTATGAAAGCAATATCTGCATTCTAGAACACCGATTTTGTCACAGTATTTTAAGGTTTATTCAAGAAACAGAACTAAAGCAAGCTGTATATACGGTACCATAGATGGGTACTAAATTTGCTACTGAACGAGTTTCATGCCAGCAGAGCTGAATCTCGCAGTCTATTCAGGCAGCCTCTCATTGCTCAAACAACTCAGCAGGCAATCTATACAAAGTATGGAACAAACGCCTCAAAAAAGGAGAAGGTTCTCCAAAAAACACCCCTACGACACACCAGACAACACATCCTTTTAAGAACCAGGGAAGGTAGAGGCTAATGACCTCCCATCTCATCACTGACAAAATTCCAACACTGAAAACAATCTCAGAATAACTACACGGTCTCCAATTCCTCAGTCCTACTCCAGCCCTATTCACAGCTCACAGAAGCTATAAACCTCTGGAGAAAAATGAGAAACAAAAGGACAGGAGGCTATTTTCCAAAGAGCTCTTCAGAAGCACGAGAAGCCTGCCTGTGCGAGGCGCAGAAATGGTGTGCTGGAAGCGGAGCTACACTGTACGATGCCGACAATCTGCGAGGCCATGCTGCAGCCCGCAGAATAACCCCCTGTCCGGAGCTGGACGCTGGGGTAGTTTGGGAGAGGGTGTGAGAAAGGAAGGCAGAGGCATAAGCCGCACCACAATGCCTGTATCCGCTTTGCAGCCTCAGCCCCTCCCTATGAAACCGCAGAAGGGACTGGAAGGCTGGTGACAAGAAGTGCCCACTTCTGAAAAACAGAACACGGGAAGTGACGGCAACTGGAACGATGCTGGGCCATGAGCACTGGGACAGTGAACCAAGGAGGCTACGGGGCACGAGCACTGTGGCAAACGAAAAGTTACTCCCGCGCTGAGTGTAGAAAGCAGCGAGTTCCTGCCATGAGCTCGTTCCTTCTCAAGTGAGCAGCAGTGGAGGAGAGACAGACACTTGGATGGCATCAGATACACAGCCCAGCCAGGGGAGGGAAGGGAAGAACAGAGGAAAGAAGAGAAGCAGGCCCCCTCACTGAGCCAGACCAGAGCTACTGCTGCTAGAAGGGAGCCAGATTAGAGCTGGAGCACTTGCCTCTGCTTTTTTCCCCTCTCAGAAAACCAAGGAGAAGCCACCAAACTTAGACCCCTACCTGAAATGCATTCAGATTTTGCTGACTGCAAACCCCTACTCTGAATCACACCTAGCCTCAGAAAAACTCGCCATCAAAAGCACACAAGAGTGACTTCAGAACATCCTCCTCTTTGGCTGAGTGTTTGTGCTGCCCTGAAGTAAGATTCATTCTTGGATCAGTGATTTCATAATGTAAAACACAAAACCCATCAAAAAGAAACAAATACATAAGGTGGCAGTTAAGGACAGCAGTTATAATATTCCTCAAATTACACGTTGCTTTCTCTTAGGTAAATTCCTAATCTGCCTTCTCCAAAGACCCTCCTGTCAACTGAACACACATTTCTCAGGCTAACACCCTTCAAATGCAATTTTAAAATGTGTACCTATTTCTGTAAAATTTGTCACGTAGCAGCCTCAAATCAGAATTCTGATTTTTAAAAACACTTCACCTATCTGTTTTACAACACTCACCACACACCAACAGGTATCTTGTATGCTGTTTACTCTCAGTGTCCTCAGCTGCTTTGCACTCAGGCTTGTTAAGCAAAGCAGTAATTCAGCAACGTCGGCTCGTTTGTTAATGTCTCCCCTAACATGACATCTAGTCTCCCCCTGATTTCTTTACGGCTGGATTTACAGCTTGGTTCTGTCTTCCTGCAGTTGAATAAGCACCTGACAGAAACGCCCAACTGAACAGTCACATACTCATTTTGAAGCAGTCACGGAAATCTTGAGGAAAGACTCAAGAGCTTGAAATGGCCAAGAGCTGGTAGGAAATAAATCAAAACTTTGATACCTCCATACACCACAAGTTAGCAACAAGAACAATTCAAGAATCACCAACTAAACAAAAGGCCGTATGTAAACAGAAAACCCCATTTTCATTATGATTTTACTCTAATAAACAGGCCTTGCAATTTCTCAAAGGGTTTTTTTTGTGTGTTGAAATACTGCCTTAGAAGGTAACAAAATTTTGTTTCATAGTTCAGCATTGTCTAGTGAATTAAAAGCTACTGTTTCTATATATAAGCAGCAACATTGTGAGACTCCTTTAGAGATACAAAGACTACCGCATCAAATAATACCGACAACCTTACACCTCAAAGCATGAATTTAACTCTGCTTTCATTGTATTACCACCACGGCAGCGTTACAGCATTTCTGAAATTACACTTTTGTCCAAGTCACTGTGTCAACAGACAAGCCAGTCTGCTCCAAGCACCGAAGGGCTAAAATGGAATAAAACAGCTCAACCAGCTAAGATGCATTCAAACATGAATTCTAGTGGTGCTTCACTTCACTTTGCTACTGTAGTCAAAATTTTACTCTCTGTATTTTACAGAACAACAGAAAATTGTAGGCGGATTTTTGGGTTCAAACAAAAGTTTGATGCCTTGCCTTTCAAGCTCTTACTACGTAAAGATGCAGGACATCAAGAGATGACGCCCATAGTCTTGCCAAATGCAACGAGATTTCTCCTTCAGAAGACCTACAGAAGTTGTCAAACCTTAGTGCCAGCACAGTCCATTCGAGGAGCTGATCCTTCCACCACTTTCAATTAAAAGTCAGGGTTTCACTTCCCCCAACCACCACAGCACAAACCACTTTAACTTCCTAGATTGTACCAGCAAACCTTTACAAACCGATGGCTGAGCACAGGAGCACACAAAAGCCCTCAGAGAGAAGAACACTGGCGGGCCTTGTTCATACACCTCGCTGAGCACAACCCCTCCAGAAGAAGAGGCAGAAAGACTAGGTAGGCAGCTTCAGAGCCAGCGCCCACAGCTGGCACTAGCCACGAGCTGCAGCGCTGCTGGACGTTCGGCTTCTGAACATCCGCATCAGCCGCTTCCACGTGCCCATCCGCCCCTTCACTGCGCAGGTGGAACGAGGAGCCTGGGCTGACCCTGACTCCCCAGCAGCTGCCCAGCCTGGACACCCAGCCTGACGCAGACGGAGGCTGGTGCAGAGCTCCCCACGCCACAGGAGCAGCAGCCTGTACAGGCAGGGTGGGTGGCTGGCAGGCAGGCAGCCCGGCAGCTGAGCACCTTCCTGCAGGCAAGACACGCACGTCAGACCCCGTGAGAAAGGGTCGTTCTGATCCCTACCAACTCCAGGGAAGACAAGCATCGCGCTGCCTGCGAGCCAAACAGGAAGGACACTCCGCTCTCTTGTACAGCAGGTTAGAAGTTGTTTCTGCTATTTCTTTCTCCTCAAAGAAAATGTCAGCGTAGACACAGGCGATTACACTTGATTTCATTCTGTATTTCAACTCTCAAGCAAATAATTGGATAGGTGCCTCTCTGAAGTCACCTACAGGACTTCTGACAATGACTGCGTGGGTCCAACACCTCTGAAAAGAGACAGAATTACATTTATCTCCTTTTTTTTTGTTTTAAAGAAAAAAAAACAAACCACAGATATAATAAGAAGTTCTTGAAGCTTATTAGCAATCATCACTAAAGGTATAGAAAGCAAAAAAAGCCATTAAAAAGTTTCACATGGAAACAGATAGAAAATGACCAAATCACACTTCCTTTGCAGACTATAGTGAAGTGTCTTCTCTAACCAAGACAAATTAGAAACGCCTGTATTATGCAAACTAATATCACAGTTTACGGCTTGAGAAGCCAGGGATTTCCTACTGTGTTTCTAACAGCTGGACAACTAAACTACTTCACTGTTTACTTTGTGATGTCGCATTCGTGATATGGCAGAGCCTAAACATTTTCTTAAAAGAAAATGAGCCTGAAGGAATTAACCTCACACACAGAAAGCCTGATACCTGCCAGACAACCTCAGGCTCTACAGTTTTTAATAATGAATAGTTACTCATGCATTGCATAAATATTATTACATCATATCTCGTATGCATGCAAAATCAGAACTACAATAAAACAGGTTCCTCTGTTTCAATATTGTATCAATTAACCCACTCATCCACTTAATTTGGAGCTGTAGATGCATCAGGTCACAACAGCTTTAACATCTCACATGCCTCTGTGTCTAAACAGGAACAGACAGACCATTCTAAATACAAAAAAACCCAACCCACCAACAACAAAAACCCCAACAAAAAAAACCTGCTCTACCATAATAACTGGGTGAGAGGAAAGATACCATTACTGTGCTTTTTTATTATGTTTTTGTCCTGCCTAACATCTAACGTACATATCAACACCTCACTTTCAAGATGTAAGTCAATAAAACACGCAGAAATACCTTCATCCCCAAGGTCAGCATTACACAACGTGAGTATAAAATGGATCACAACAAGGACGCTGAACACGGCTCACATCTCAAAGAACACGGCTTTTTTTCCAACTCGGTAATTAATGCATGAGTAAACTACAATAAGTATTACATTCATTTTCCTAAATATTAAACCCGTTAGAAATTTGTTCTGACGGTCAGAAACACACTTGAGACATGGGAAGACTGTAACCCTGAGCCCATGGAGAAGGGGCAATGAAGAAGTGGGATGTGACATGAGGAAGTCTCGGGGGCAACACGGGCCAGGGGTTAGGACGTTCCCTTCTGCAGCGCAGCACCAGTGCCCGCCATTGTAGGCAGTTTGTACCACGCTAGCGTAGGACCACCATAAAACCCCCACTTTGCAAGTCCTGCACAAGTCTCCCTTGTGACTACGCCCAGAGGTCTCCCCTCGCACGCTCACCCCTTCGCCACCCGCCCCGCAGGAACACACCTCCTGCTGTGCCGCCTTCACCCCCGCGCCCACAGACTGACCCCCCAGGTGACAACCCAGGAATCATTTACAGCCACATGAAACATCTGAATTCGAATTACTTCACATCTCCAGCTTCTGACTAGCAGCACGAAATTCAGTGGCTTTAATTGTGAAACAACTTTACCTAATTCTAAGCTGCTGAAATAGGCTGCTGAGTCAGCACCGTATAAAAACTTAAGTCTTACGCTAAAGGGGGAGATGAAAACACAGGAATTTGTGCCCCCCTGTGCTGCACAGTAATCCCACCCCGAAATTCCACTCCCCGTGGCTGAGCGTAGGCTGTATCTAACAGACCCCAGCCTGGCACGAGCAAACCTGTCCCCACGGCATTCCAGAAGTCTGGGCAGAGACCGACTGCTGCTCCTGGCCCCGGCAACTCGGACCCGGGGGTCTCCCTCTTCACCACCTGACGCTGCCCTTGGCAAGCGAGCCCTGGTTTGAACACCTCCCCAGCAACCCACCAGCACAACTGGTCTTGTACCAGACAGCTGCCCTTTTTCCTGACAGAAGCAAGGGGCTCGAGGAACTGGAAGACCAGCAGCCAATTATCTTTCCTAATCACAAAACAACCCCGCAGACCCTTACTTCAGCTGATGGCAAACTCCTTCCGTTCACAGCTCAGTCCTTGCACAGTCCTCACCATCCTCCAGGAAACTGGGTGGGCCTGGAAATAACTGGGTTCTCTGGACATACACACACTCTTCACCTTGAAGGTGTACTGATAGCTACACCCACAAGGTACCCCAGGGGTCACAGCATACAGGCCTGTTCTTCTGCCAGAATAAAACACACAGCGCACACCTAGAAACCTGTACCGTGAACTCTGATCTGAGAATCAGAGCTTTTAAAATCCCCAGTTGCTGACACTGCTGAACTGGTAAAGCACGGTAGAGGTGTAAAGCTTTTCCAAGAAACTTCTCTGCCTACGTTGTATTTACGTGCACAGGCTACAGGTATTTAGAGGTTCTTATTCGTGAGTGCCTAAATTTTAACCAAACCTTCTGAAGCACAGCAAGTTCTCCACTACTTCAGGGTTCTTTGTTTTTGAGGAGACTCTTTCACACTTTGAATCAGCCTGTCTCTAGCTAGATGAAGCTAGCCATTTCTCTCCCCCTTCATTGCCAAAAAAAGCTTGTTTCATGTCCCCCCGAGATGGAGGTGTTTGTTAACTGACCTGCTCCCGTCTCTCCAATCCCACACGTGGGAGCAGTCCGTAAGTATCGTCTCAGGGTTGCTCAGCCACAGCTTTCCAGGCTCAGCTTCTCCTCGTCCACCAAGCACCTCGTAAAAAAAGACGTAATTACAAAAGTTACTGCCTTTGCAAAGTTGTGGGATTCTAACTGGGCGGAAAAGTTCCCCAAGTCATCATACTACCCAGTGTTACAGCACCCTCAAACACAGGGCTCAACTGGCGGTTCACAGGAAGGCCGAACACTCCTGCCTCGAGCACAGCCACACTCAGAAGCACCAGGAACACCTTTGGGGGCTCTAGCAGTTTGGGCTGTCTAATTGCAGTCCACGGGCCTCAGTCCGTTAGAGTTTGCATCCAGCAGCGTGCCTGGCTACGTCACCCCTGAGCCATGACTCTTCCCAGTCCTTCTCCCTCCACCTCTACCAGGAGAGTTGTTTCAAGGGACACAGGAAAAGTTGTGTTTAAAAAAATCCAAACAAAACCACAAAACAAAATAAAACAAGAGACAATTCTAAAGCCTCACTGATTGATGTGAGCGAGCTTAAAGCTTTGCAGAAACTTCAGGCAAAGCACCTAGAAACTGAAATGGCTATTTTTATCTTCTTTGCTGGAGGCACCCACACAAAACTGTTTAGAAACTCCACCCAAAAGGGAACGATTCCTAGGTACTGCCTTTTGATTTGGGTTGAGGTTTGGGAAACTGTAGAACAGTAGGTACACCAAAGACATCAGAGAGGACTTCTCTGAAGGAAGGTGAGGCTAAGAACGCTTCTGAACACACTGCGAATGGTCAACAGAGCATCAAATTGTGACTGCAGACAGTAAAACAGTGTTGAGTCCTTCATACCAAGTAAAATACCATCTCCCCTCAAAACCCACGCCGACAAGCAGCAAGGGTTACTGACACTGGCATTACTGAAGCTACAGAGAACTGTGCCTGCTGCAGCTCAACAGCTGAAATTTTTACCTCACTTACAAAGCCAAAAGCTAGAACATTATCTTCCCATGGAACATACTTATTTGCCACTTAAGAGGCCACCTGAATGCAAAACTATCGGCTCCGTTCCCACAGCTTTCAACAGCGAGGGTTCTCCTAAGGAAAACCCACTGTGTGCTGTAAGAAAGCACAACCAGGGGCATTGATTGTCATTTTGCTCCAGTTAAACACAACCGCATCTCCGAGTCCAACGATTCAGCTCTGCCCTCCCTCGCTTCCCGGCGAGGTGACCTCGAGTACGGCGTCACGGCCAAGGTGACAAGTCCCGAAAGCTGCGGCTTCCCAGTTCAGCTCCCAGCCCCCACGGTCTGCAGTTACGGCAAGGGCCGTCAAGCACTTCCCTCCCTCCCTCCCTCCCTCCCTCCCTCCCTGCCTCCCCCCCCGGCAGCGCCGAGATGAAACCCTCTCACCTCCACCCCGCCGCGGCCGTCCCCGGCAGGCGGCTCTCCGAAGGCACGGGGCGGCCAGGGAAGGGGAGCGGGCCCGGCGGCAGGGACGCAGAGAGCGGGACCGGAGGCCCCGCGGGCGGACGCCGCGTTACCTCGCTCCCCTCCGGGGCCCCGCAGCGGCGCTCCCGCCGGGAGAGGCCTCCCGGCCGCGGGGCTGCAGCTCCCTCGGCCCGGGCCGGGGCTGGTGTCGCGGCAGCCGCAGCGCCGGCCCCGCCGCCGGACGGCGAGGCGGCCCCGGCAGCGCCTCTTCCCCCGGGCTCTCACCGCAAGTGCGAGCGGCGCAAGAGCGCAGGCGCCGGCGCGGCGCGGGGAGGGCGGCCCGGGGCGGGGGGGGTCGGGGGGCGGGGCCGGGGCGGCCCCTCCGCTGCCCGGGGGAGGGCGGGCGCGTCCGGGCCGCGTCTCCCGCCGTGCCGGCGCCTGCGGGACAACGGTCCCGGGGCTGCGAGCGTCCCGCCGGTTGCTTCCGCCTTCGGTCCCCGCTGCGGCGATGAACGCGCTCGCGGGGCGGCGGGCGGGAGGCACGCGCGGCTCCGAGACAAAGCCGCGATCGGGCACAGGGTCATCGGCCACCGCCGGGGCTTGGGGCCTGACCCCCCCCTCTGACGAGGCTGCAGAGCTGGCAGGTAGGAGGTGCCCTTGGGCCAGCGCCTTGGAGCTCCTTTTTAGCTGTTTTTCATCTCAAAACGGAGCGCGCGAGCTGGGGAGGCTCGTGTGGCGCCGTGGGGGATGTGGCTGGGGAGCTGACGTAGGCAGGATCTCCCTGCGGTTCCTTCCCTCGGGCAGAAATCAATCTGAAACTCGACTTTCCCGGGTGAGTTCGCCTTCCCGGTGGCAGCGTGGGATCCAGGAGCAGCGTCGTGAGTGATAAACCTCATGTTCGCCTCCGTGGTCAGAGCTGAGGCTTCTGCTTACCCGCTTCAAACACCCCCGCCCCCCGTTCTTTTTTACCTTCCAATCTAGAATTTATTTTCCTCTGTGAGAGAAGGGGAAAGTACTGTTTCTGGGAGGTACATAGTGGTAAGGGGATGGCACAACTTGCAACTGAGGAAACGGTTTCAACCATTGAGTCTTGACGGTGCTGTAAGCCTTTGTGTTCTGTCTTGATGGTCACTGCTTTTTAAACAAGATCGAGCTCGTTTTATACTTTAGATATAGGGAGGAAAGGATTGCAGAAGAGTTGGATTTGTGGGACAACAAGGGGAGGCAACTCATCCTACTTCTACTTACGGGAGAGGGAGTGGGGAGAGGGGGTGGTTTGCGGGGTTTTTTTTGTACTTGGTATTGATGTCCTCAACTTGATTGTCATTTAAAAATGCAGCCAACAAATGAACCAAACCCAAAATCCACAACCAAAACCAACCAACCAACCAAAAGAACCCCGTAAAAAAAAACAAACTGGTTTGGATTTTGAGTTTCAGTGGGTTTTTTTCTCACTATGGTGAAAATTCTTGTTTTAAGGCAGCTTATAGTAGCTTCTCAGTACCTCCCTACTTCTGGCAAATTTGGAAAATTCAAGCCTTGTTCTACACCTATTATGTTCTTAAGTTTAGGCTGTAGAAGTTGTAGGCATTTGAGCATCTGAAACTTGGACCATTTTTTGGTTTAAGTATATGTTTTAAGAAAGTTTTAGTCATGTGTTTAGTGCCATTTGTGTTCAGAAAAATCACAGAATCACACGCTCTGCTGACTTGTGCATCTGTGTATCTCTTTAAATGTGTGTTTTGAGGCTTAATTGGCCTCTGCATAGTTAAAATCTTGATGTTTACCCAAACTGAGTTTTTCATGAGGCCACTTCACCTCCAGAGCCTGGGAAGCATTTGCTGAAGCAGTGCTGTAACTGACTCAAAGAAAACTCACTGACAACTCAGTGTTATTAAGCAGGGATTCTGTATTACGGTGCCGGGCAGCACGGGGGATGGCTCCTTCCACCCGTGCTCCAACGGGTTAGCAAAACACATCAGTTCCTATACACAAAAATCATACGTTTGTGAAAATGAATTTGTGAAACATACCTTTGTGTAGAAACTGGAGTCAAATTAAAAAAATCCAAAGCCAACTGAAAGACTAGACGAGGTCATAGGCTTTGAGCAGGGAGGTTGGACTGGATGGTCTCCAGAAGTTCCTTCCAACCTCGACTGTTCTGTCAATCTGTTCTGTGACAGAAGAATTGCATTTAATAAACCTGCATTAAAAGAGGTTTATCCAACTAGTTTGTATTTCAGATTTTGTTCCTTGTTTTGCTGAAATTTTTTAACTCATTCTGTTGTCTTCAATGACAAGAAGGAATACCTGAGTCATTTCCACGTAGTAGAAATTAATGGAATCAAAACTAAAAACAAGTTTTCAGCTCTTCCTCAGTGTTGAAAGTTTTACAAGACCTTTTTTAAAGATTTTTTTTTCTTTTATTAAGCTGTCTTGAATATTCCGTAGTAGACTAAACAAATCTAACAGGGAGATGGTCATAGACCTAGGGATTATTAGTCAGATGACTGAAGAATGTGCTGAACACTAGAAAAAAGAAAACAAAACCCACCCAAACCCCTTGCTCTTGCCACATCCAGTCCCTGAGCACCTCATCCCACACCTGAGCTCAGCACTGGACACAGCTTAGTGCAAGGCAGCAGCTGCAGCTCATGCTGCTGCAGAGCTACACTTTCAAACCCCAACCTGTTTGTGAGGTAGCAGGGTCTGGTTAAAGCTGCTGGTTCTCTGAGTTCATTGATAACGTCAGAGTTAAAGAAATTAGACCGAAGCCATTCAGTACAATACTTGAATGTGTAGTGCGTCAGGCAGAGGGCTTTTGAGCAGTGATTGAGTTGCTTACAAAGAACAGAATCAGGATTACCTGGGGCTGTTCTTGGATATTTTGGGATTTTCAGTCCTTTGCCACCCATGTGTGTAATTTTCAGCTACTTTGTTTTTTATTGTGAATGGACACAGTGAATACCTGGCTATCAGTGCTTTTAAAGCCTTACTAAAGCATTGAGTAATAAATAAATAGGGCTGGTTTTTCTCATGTTGCCACCTCCACATGCAACATTTTGTGATGTCTCGAACAAGGTGACAGTTCTTAAACTTTTGGGGTTTTATGCTTCCTGTACTAGTGGCATCCTCAGGCAGAAAGCACGATACCCAGAGCAAAGCAGCAGACTTTTGAAATGGGCTAACTTGGATTCTTCCCTTAGTTCTCTTGCTGCAAAGCACGTTCTAGTTACTCCTCATGGTTAAAAGCTTGGAGGCACAATGACCAGCTGACACAGCTCCCGTGTCATTTCTCTGTTTTCCCAGATGTTGAAATAATAATGCAGTGCCTCTTTCCTGGAATGACGACCGGGAAAATGCTCACCAGCTGCATGTTATACTGTGTTTTCTTCAGTGTTCTGCAGGTCCAACAAAACTACAGTTTAGTAAACGCTTGTTCCCTGACTGCAGCATGGCCATCCGCACATGTTGTTGCAGCCTGTTGGGTGTTTATTTTTCCATAGGTAAAAATTAGAAGTACTTGATTTTCAGTTATTAGGGCTAAATGATGAGGAAACACATGGAAAAGTTCCACTGTATGTGATAGAAAATGTACCTTAAAAGCGAGAGCGTGGCTGTTTATTTTGGAAAACTGGTTGTCCGTGTTTTAAATTCAGGAAATGTGAGTGTGTACTCGCACAGTTGGATACAGCCGTGTTTACTCTGCATTTCTGAAATTACGGTGACTGTATCCAACCTGTTGTGCAGTATCGTGTGGAGTCCCTGGTGCTGCGTATTGCAAAGCCAACGAATTGTGTTCCTGGGACACCCAGCATCCAGCAGCGAGCTCAAGGGAAAGCCCTGCAACGTGCTCCCTCAGTACCGGAGCCAGAATCCCGCTCCTGCAGCAGTGCTGTTCTCGTGTGAGCCTTCCAGCCGTTAGAGCCCTCCGGTGGGATAGCACACAGCTACTGGTTTTCAGCCTGCCTGGGACAGGTTGAAAGCTTAGGGAAGTGAGTGGTTCATCTTTTCTCACAAACTTTAATCTTTTCGAAGGTACTGAGAACCCTTGGGTGTCATTGGAAACCAGGGGCAGGTGTGAATAGCACCATTTTCTGCTACACAATAGAGATGATAAAAATCTACCCTGTGGGTGTGTGCATGCACACACACATACCTATGCACATCAATAGGTATTTTTAATTAAACCGAGAATTAGACTGTTCTGTTAAAAAAAAAAAAAATCAGCTCTGTATGTCCATGTGTGTACAGCTGTCCCATTCTTGTGGTGAGGCCGGTTTTTCCTATTGCTTCAGAATAACTTAGAATGTCACATCAATCTACTCCCTGTTTTCCAAACTGGACTGGTATTATTCGGCTGTATGTTAATAAAAGATTGTTGTTCTCTTTTAACAGTTGTAGTTCATTCTGGTCTTAACTATGCAAAATGGAAAGATACAATGAGTTACTCTGTGTGGCCTCTCTTATGGAGCTTAACAGCGATTCTGTTGATTGGAAATCTCATGGGTCATTATAACGTGTTATTTGTAATTGTACGTCGCTAAGAAATTTTGAATGAGAGTATGTTTGTTTATAGCTGAGATTATAATTGTGACTGTATCCTTGGTAGTGTTACCAGCATTTAATGTGAGTTGGTGGGTTTCCTTGCTCGGGCTGTAAATGAAAGAATTGTCTTCATATTTCATTTTCCTCTTTATCAGACAGGATGCATTCCAATCTGGCCGTGCATCTCTCAGAGCACTTCCTGACTGACTGTACCAGATTAGAGATGATACCCCAGTGTCACCTAGTGGAGGAGCTTTTGTCAAGGTGATGATGTCAGGGCTCTGTGACAGGCACTTTCCCTTCCTGTTGGCCGAGCAGCTGAACATCAACTTGATCTTGTAGTTTCTCTTTTGCTGCATTACGAGCAGACAGAAGGGGGGGAGGTTCAGTCTCCCATTTCCCCATGTTTTTTGATATTGGTCAGACGGCTGAACTTCTGGCAGTTCAGGAAGTATTTACACTTTATGCTTTCATGTACCCTGAAGGCTCATTTCATCAATAGTTCAACTGTGTTTTACTTGTGCAGTTTGGGGATCAAACAGTAATTATCTGTGTGTAACACGTCATTCTTCCTCTGCCTGTAGAGCAGAATGTCTTCTCAGAAAAAGAGTCCTGGTTTGGGAGATGAAACTCCCTGACCTCTTTCTGTTGTTCTCGTTTTATATGAGGTGTCTGCTGGCTGCTTGGTAAGGAAGTAATAAATATGGCCTGGAGCTCTTTCAAATAATTAGCCAGTCACCAGCATACACCTATTTAATGTAAACCACAAACTTCAAGTAAAGAATATTTGCAGAATTTTTAAATGACAATATTCCTTTAGCATTTACCATTAGGAGAATGAACAGTTAACTCTTGAAGTCCCGTTTCAGTTAACAAGGGTATCTAACCAGTGGGTGAGTGGGGCTGAGGAGAACAAAGAACAACAAGCTGTTTACCCTGCCCTTGAGAGCTTTGCCTGCATTCGCGGTTGCTCCTGGTAGTTGTGGGAAGAGCCAAACCGTTGGTGCCTGAGGCACCTTGCAAACTAATTTGTCCTCTGAACAGCGATTATCTTAACAGTTCTGGGGTTTGCTTTTACTGCTCACTCTTTAGGTTGGGCTTTTGAACGTGATTTTTTCCTTGGTTCCCTTTGTGGCAGCCTTCAAGAAGAAAGGGTGTGCTGGCGGGAGTGCTGGGAGGGATCTTGGAGCCGAGGACGGCGGTGAAACAGCCCGTGAAGGCTTATGAGCCTGACAAGGCTGTGACTGGAATGCCTGCAGCTCGGCAGTCGGGTCTGGAATTTACAGCTGACGTCACGGGCGGTGCCAGCGGTGCTGATGGCTCTGGAGGAGGGCCGGCGGGGGCGGGGCGGCGCTGCCGCGGCGGGGGCCGCCGCTGGGGAGAGCGGGGCCGGCCCGGGCCTGGGCTGGCGGCCGGGCTGGGCGGCGGAGAGCGGCGGAGCCACCGGCTGCTCGCTGGGGGCTGCTGGGGAGCGGCGGCCCCGGCCCCGGCGGCGTCGCGGGGCTCCCGGCGGGCGGGCGGTGCCGGACTCCGCTGCCCGGGGTGCGGGCTGGTGCCCGCGGGGCAGGAGGAGCCGTCGGCCGAGCGGGAGCGGGGCTTAGGTGTGGAAGAGGCGCGGGCTGTGGGTTTTGCTGTTCAAAGTGCAGGGAAGGGTAACGGAGGGGTTATGACTGCGAGGGCAGAAGGAGGGTGGGGGCGCTTTGGAAGAAGCCCGGGGCTGCGACACTGCGAAAGCTGGGCAAGTTCCTCCCCGCGGGGCAGGGGGAGGCTGCAGCCGCTCGCCGCGACCCTCTGCGTGAGAGCCCGGCCGGGAGCCGCTGCGCCTCGCCTGCTCCTCGCTGCGGGGGGAGATGCTGCAGCCCAGGAGGTCCCGTCGGGTCTGGTTCAGCATCGGCTGGGGCAGAGCCCAGGCGCTGACGAACCTCCTTTCCCCGCGGCGAACGCGCAGAGACGCCCCGGCCCCCGCGGTGCTGCCGCTGGTCGTGTCCGTCTGAGCGAGAGGGGTGCGCAGCGCGGTTCCCGGGACAGAGCGGGCCCCCGGGGAGCCCCTGCTGGCGCCTGGTCTGCCCGTGCGTGAGCCGGGCTGTGCCGGCGAAGGACGATTTGAGAGAGGCACCTCTGTCTGTCAGGGATTTGAACTCTCCCTCACTGTCAGCAGTTCTGACTGAAATAGCGGAGCTGTTGCGTTCCAGGGTGCGGAGCGAGGGCCGCGGTAGCTGTCTGTGCTGCCCCGGGGCGCTCCGGTGCCGGGCAGGACGGCGGCTCCGTGCCGAGCGCGGGGCGCTGGTTTCTGCCGCCCGCCGCGGTGGAGCTGCGGGACCGTCCCCGCTCCCCCGGGGGGAGACTTGCCGGGCCGGAGGCTGAGCACGGGCCTCGAGTGCCGAACGGCCGGAGGAGTGACAGGGGGTCGTGGCTGTGGAACGCTCCAGCCCCCGCAGCCCAGCCCCCGCCCTGCCGGTCTCCTCCCTCCCGCCCTGCCCCGCCCGCCCCCGCGCTCCCAGCGGAGCCGCAGCGGGCGGGGACTCGCCCGGCGCCCGGCACGTCCCGCTCTGCCGCGGGCGGACCGGCCCCCGGAGCGGCCAGGAGCAGGGGCGGGAGGCGGGAGCGGCAGCGGGACCCCCCGAGCCCCGCGTCCGCGGGAAGGGCCGGCGGGAGCGGCTGCCGTGAGCGCTCCGCTCTCCGCACGCCTCCGCGGGGCGCGCTGGCGCGGGCGGTTTGCGGGCAGAGAGCGGGGTGTCTGTGAGGGGCCGAGCGCGGTTTGGGGGGAGGTGGCAGCCGCTCCGGCCGGAGTCGGTCACTGCCGAGCCGCGCCGTCGTTAAAAGGATTCGGGCCTCGGGGTGCGAGCCCTCGGCCCTGCCCCCTCGGCGTGTCCCCTGAGCTCGGCCGTCCCTCGGCCTCCCCCGAGCGGGAGCGTGGCCGGGGACGGAGCGGAGCGGGCTCCCCGGCACCCCGCAGGCGCCTTTCGGGTGCGTCATTAGTGATAATAATATCAGTTCTTTTTGTAGCGAGATTGAGGATGGATGGGGGAAAGCGATGGGAAATAATCGCCTTTTTTCCGGTGGAAATAAGGAAACGTGAAAATCATGCACTGGGGCGCGGGGGCGGGGGGTCGGGAGGGAGGGAGGAGAAAAGCGTTTGTAATTTGAAACAGAAAGAAAAAGCTTTTATTGGGGAAAATACGTCTCTGATCAAATCTGTCTAAATTAAATGCTGTCTACAAACCAGAAGTCACCAACCAGCAAAATGTATACGCGCTCAGTTCGGTTTCCCCTTAGTTTCATAGTTTTGCTTCCGACTCGAAATTTCCAAGTGATTACCGCTCCGATTTCAAGGCTGAAAGAGCATTTTCTGTAAACGTTCGGTTTATAAGTACAGGGAGAAACACGTATTTGGGGATCCTGATATTCAGGCGAACGCGCCAAGAAGAAACCAGCTGCCGGCGGCGGCAAAACAAATGAACGGGAGAGAAAGGTGAGGGCGATGCCCTGCGAATAAAGCAATCGCTACAGAGATATTTAGATGTATTTAATGGGATGCGTTATTCAAAAGCCCTGCTGACTGGTCTAATCATTTAGAATCGCCTGTTTTCCTAAAAACTTTACCAAATATTTACACTCAATAAACGTTAATCGATTAACAAGCCGGTCATGCTCTTACAGGACCTTTCCTGCGGTCCCGCCATCGCGCTGTCCCCGCGCGTCTCCACCGTTTTGTCGTTTTGACAAAGTATAAACGGAGCCCTTCAGGCGGTGGTGTTTTATAAACCGGCTCGTCTGGGCTCAGAGTGAGTCTCTCCGTCCATCCACATCACCAGATAGAATAATAGTAACGAATCAGACAGGGAAGAGCCGGGCTGAACCACCGCCCTTTTCCCTTTTTCCCCAAGGGTACTGAAGTCCCGAATCACCAATTCTTCTGACTTTCTGGCCGTTGATCCACGGGAATTCGTAGTTCAACGACAAAGGTAACAACAAAACAGTATTCGACTGTTCGACAGCTGGAGGAAAAGGGTAACTCCTGTGTACGAGCTGCTGCTGAGCTTGGCCAGATTGAGGGGAAAAAAGGGCGAACAGCCCGGCGGGGTGACGTCAGGCGCTCCCAGCGCGCTGTCCGGGCTCCGGGGCTCCTTTCCCGGCGGGCCGGCAGGAGCCCCGGCGGGCGGCAGCCGCTGCGCTCTCTCCCCCTGCGCAGCCCGCGCCCTCCCGGCCCGGCCTCCCGCTCTCCCCCGCGGCTCCTCTGGCTGCCGGTGGCGGGACCCGGCTCCCACGGCCGTTCCCGGCTCGCTGTCCCGGGCAAGGCCGGCACCGCGCGCGGGCTCCAGCGGCGGATCCCGCTGCCCCTTGCGAGGCGCGGTGAGACCCGAGTCCTCCGGCCGAGGCGGGGGAAGCAGCGCTCGGGGCCGCTCCTCGGGGCCGGGCCGGGGGCCGGGTGCGGAGCGGAGCGATGCTCTCCCTGAGCCCGCCCGGGGCCCCGCTGCTCCTCTGGCCCCGCCGCCAGGGGCGGCCCGGAGCCCCCCGGGAGAGCCGAGCTCTGGCCGGGCGGCCGGGCTGTCCCCGCCGCTCGGGGGGAGGGAGGGGGGCGGCGGGGCCGGCGGCGGCCGAGCTCCCGCGGGGAGACCCGCCCGTCCTCGCCTCCCCGTCCCGGGGCAGCGCCGACGGGGCTCGCCCGCCCCGGGACGGCTGCGGGCGGTCTCGGGGCTGCCGCTGCTGCCCACCCTGCCCTCCCCGGGCGTTTGCGGGGCGGACGGACACCCGCCGCCAGGGCTGCCCGGTGCCGGGGATGCTCCCGCCGCGCCCCGGTCCCGCCGTGCCCGGGGCGGGGGTCTCTCGCCCCTGCAGTCCCCACAGCCCCCTCTTTTCTTTGCCCCCCCCGGCGCCGCCGTAAAAGGCGGAGCTCTGCAGGGGGCGCGGCGGGGACGGGCGCGGGTGCCCCCGAGCGAGAGGCGACTGCGGCCGGGCGGCCGCTGGCCTCCCCGGGACCGGCGAGGGGCCCGATCCCGTCCGGCCGCGACTTGCCGGCCGAAGCTCTCCCCTCCCGCTGGCAGCGCTTCGCCGGCGCTGTCGTGCCGACCCGGCGCTCCGCTGTGACGAGCTTTAGCGGCAGCGGCGCTTCCCCGCCCGCTCGTCCCCTCTTCCCGGCCCCGCCGTCGATTATCCCGGGCCGGCCCGGGAAACGCCTGGAGGGGCAACCGCACGGGGCCGGGTCGGGCCGCGGGAGGTGGGTGGGCTGCTGCGCGCCCGATCCCCAGACAGCTCCGGGACTTGATTTTCGCGGGGGCCATTGCCGCCGTGGAGCCCGGGAGACCGGCGCTCCCCCCCTCCCCCCGTCTCCCCGGCACTGGTTTCCCCTCGGGAGAGGGGAGCAGTCGGGCCCCTCTCCTCTCTCCCCTCTCCCCCGCGCCCCAGCCGCCGGCCCCGCGGCTCCCCGCCCCCTCGCCCCGCCCTCCCCGCTCCGCTCCGCTGTGCCCGCTATCCGGGCCCCTCCGGGAAGGGGCTCTGGCCCTGTTGCCCGAGTCCTGCCGCTCCGGAGGAGGGCAAGGAGGGGCCGGGGGAAGGAGCAGGAGCGGCGAAAGGGGCGTGAGAGGGAAGGAGGACACTGCCCCTTCCCGGGCTCTCTCCCCCCGCCCCGTGGGCAGAGCCCAGCTCGGCCAAGGCACGGGCGGGCCGGGGCCGGGCCGGGCGCTCTGGGGGTTCCCCCGCGGCGGCACCGCCGCCCGGCCTGGCAGCCCCTTCCCGCGGCCCCCCGGGGCCCGACGGCGCCGGCCCCGAGCCGAGGGAACCGCGCGGCCGCGCTCCTGGCGGCACCGGCAGCGCGGGCAGAAACGGCTCCGACCGGAGCGGGACGCCGGGCGCGGGGCCGGGGCCGCTGCGGGGGCGTTTGCCCTGCGGGACAGCGGCGGGGCCGGGGGCTGCGGGGCGCTTCCCTCCCGTGAGATGCGGGGAGGAAACTCTTCCCGGGAGGGCGGCGAGGCGCTGGCACAGGCTGCCCGGAGCGGCTGGGGCTGCCCCTGCCTGGCAGGGCTCCAGGCCAGGCTGGACGGGGCTGGGAGCGACTGGGCTGGTGGGAGGTGTCCCTGCCCAGGGCAGCGGGTGGCACTGGGTGGCCTTGGAGGCCCCTTCCAGCCCAAACCCTTCTGGGATGAGTCTGGGAAAGAAGCAGCGCAAACACACTCTAAGCACCAAACTAGTATATGTTAATCCAGCTTTGTGAGGAGAACGTACACTGCAGCCTCTGCCTTCCTCAGTCAGTACACATGGATTACATCAGCTGCATACATTAAAATTAGGGAAAAAAATCAATGTCAGACTGGTGACTTCAGCTCTGTTCGCTGCACAGATTCATACAGGAAATGTGTCTGTTCTGCGAGGGAAACAAACAAAAAAGGACAATAAACCCAGTAAATAAACCTCACACACAAGTCCTTACACCAGAAA
Organism: Leptosomus discolor; assembly: GCF_034619465.1. Classification (NCBI taxonomy): domain Eukaryota; kingdom Metazoa; phylum Chordata; class Aves; order Leptosomiformes; family Leptosomidae; genus Leptosomus; species Leptosomus discolor. The sequence goes on from NW_028237866.1 coordinate 84,403, forward strand.
GAAAACAACAACAATTCAAACCAGAAGAAAAATGTCAAATGATTCAATTTTCTGGGGATATTCTAAAACCTGACGCTTTTGGGGTGGGAATTAGCTTTGTATTTGTTCTGGCACCATTTACTCCAAAATATACCACACTAAAGCATACAGCCCTAGTGGGGGGGAGGGCGGGGAACAACACCCCAAAACCAACAAACAAAAACATGTCTCTGCTTTTATTCACCCAACATCCCGGGGAAGTTAGATAATGGAAAAGTAATTCTGTGGAGCCTTGCTAAGTTTTAATGCATTTGTAATCATTAATTATTCTTCCAATACATTTAATTTCTTCACTGCATATGAACAGTTTAAATATCTTGTCTCTATAATGGAAAAATTATATATTTATCACAATTATTTGTCAATATTAGAAAATTGTTTACTCTTCCTCCGTATGCAATCTCTCCAAGCGGGCAGAGAGATCATTCTTTCTACTCTAATTCTGTTTAGGATGACTGAACACCTACACAGAACGTTAAATGCTGCTTGCAAAGTGCTCTCAAAATATAAGTAACCCTCTTCCCCACCTCTTGAGTGGGTAAATATTGCACCTTTTTTTAAAGGGAGTAAATAATGTCATTTAAATCTGTTTATGGTAGTGTAACCCAGGAAAGTTCTTAAAGGAACTACTTTGGTACACAAGCAGCAGGTACCCAGAACATGGCTCAGCCCAGTGGGGTCGGTAATTTTCAGGAATTCTGACTAACTGTGATTATTTGAGTGTTGGATGCAGTTCCCTCGGCTGCAATGAAGAGAGCTCACGCTTCAGTTACCACACTGACCTAACTAAAGCTTCGGACAGTGTTAATCCGCAACTCGACTGAATCCGAATGGCTTTTCCTGGTTTTTGTTCCCACTCGGTCCACTTCATGGAAAAGGCCACTTTTCTTCACGATTTGAGGACTTGCCTTTTCCTGAGCTTCTTTTTCCTGGGAGGAAGGCAGAACATTTTTTTCTCATCTTTAGAAAAGGCACCCAGACAATGTGGGCTCAGAAGGAACTTGTGTACCCCTTCAGTACTGCAACTCGTGATGCCTGACATTCCTGAAGGTGTTACTCTTGTCCATTTGGTGGCATTTTGTTGTGCAAAATTTAGGTGCAGAGTAGCTGCGTTGAAAATGCCCCCTGGGAAATCCCCAGGCCCCTTCCCACTCGTCAGTGGTGCCAGGGAATTTGTTGAGCTTTTTAAATGACATTGGCCAAACCTGTAACTGTAAACCTCCAAATGATTTAGCACTGCAGATGATCAAGGTCCAGTTCACGGGAGCACTCGCTGGTGCTGTTTAATTCAATACCAGAGATGCTGCCAAAAGGGCTCCCTCAGACAGCACCTCACGCTCACAGACACCGGGTAGGTTCTTCCATACCCTCTTAGAGCAGCGGTGAACAGCAGCAGAGGAAGGCCATGTAAGTAACCCAAGCTCATCCGTTGTCTCAAGGACAGAAGAGCGGCTCATCCTCTTAAGAACACAGCCTAAAGAGCATCTGGCTTCAAACCGCTGCTGTGATGAACAGGTAGAAGGTGTACAGGTTTTTGTTGGTTTGGTTTAGGTTTTTTAAACCTTTTACTTTTAAATAAAAAAAGGGAACAAAAGGTATTACGTGTCTACAAAGAGACAAGGCACTGTCAGAAGAGTAGGATCTAGTAACAAGCAGTGATGGAAGAAATAGAGACAGAAAATGGGAAGGCTCAGCAAGTCCCGAAGCACGATCCACAAGTGAAGTGATCCTGTCAGCAGAGCACTTTTTGCCATCAAAATACTTGATCAGCAAACAGTTCAGTCCTTCAAACAAGGGACATCCGAGCAATGAAAAAGTGAAAAGGGAACACGTATCTTGAAAGACAATGCCTGAAGAGGCAGTTCTTTCGGAGGAAGGAGAGATTGGAAGAGACCTCCAGGCTCATCATAGACTTACTGAACTCCGTATTAAGCAAGAAGGGGTTGGCTGGTTGCTTTCTCCTTTCTTTATTCCCATTGGAAGGCCGTTGCAGAATCCAAATCTTCTAACCATTTTGAGTCTTCTTGTAGTTTTCAGCTTAAATTCACTCAGGGCCAGGCGGTACACATTTTTTCTGGTGCCCATACCTTTTAGCTTAGTAACTGTTCTCCCTAAAGCGTTATTTCCCTCGTCTGCATTTACAGCACTCACCCCACTCTTCTTCCACTTGCTTTTCTAGCCTAAGCAAATCAAGAACTCCTGGTGACATCACACAGGTCCACCCCCCATGTCCCAGCGATCCCTGCAGCTCTCCTCTCCAGTTTTTCCAGGGGGAGTTCGTCTTGCTGGTACGTGAAGGGTCAGCAGGGAAACCACATCAGCCCAGCTGGGCGCTGTTCAGGGGCAATAACTCTTCTCGAGGGCTCCTGAAAACACTTGCCCTGACACACTGCAGGGCAGCACTTTCTTATCCCCACAGCACACTGGTGTCTCCCAGCTGCTCTCAAGTGCTTCCCTTCAGCTACCTGCAGGTCTCCTCCCCCCTCCTCAGTTCTGGCCAGCTGAAGCACATCCAGCTTATGGCTCTAAAATTCTTTCCCCCTTCTAAATGTTTTCTCGGGGGTCTCTGCCCTTCAAGGAAGTAGCTTATTGTAACAGGACAAACATAGCACTGGGGGTCTCCCCAAGTAAGCAAACACTTAAACTGTTAATTTAAATATAAAAATTAAGAGGAAGGGAGAAAAAAATGACAGCTAAGTGGGAAGGGAAAGTTTATTTTGGTGCGTAAGCAACTTGAATACTTCTGCTGCAGCTGTAGCAGAGGGCTGGCACTTAGATGTCTGATCCTGAGAAAACCAAACATCCTTCCACTAAGGTTTCAAATGACACAGTAACTTCATCTAAGAGAAGACAAAACGCATACATACCAACATTGCCACCTGTTTGCAGGGCCGTCTCAGCACAACGTTTCTCTTATGGCACCAAGAACTTACTGGTATGAAAAATTACAAGCTTTAAGTGCTGTTTTAAAGCAATTCACAGTTAAAGCAACAGTAGTGAGAAAATAGTCAAGAACTTGAGTGGCAGAATGGTAAACGATTCGTGACTTTCTCAACAGCTTTTCCTACTGATGAAGCTGGGAAGCATCTCACTGTTTGGGAATGACATACTCTGTTAGTGTTGGTCTGGTTAGAAACTCGGCAGGATGGCTTGTCCATCACGGCAGGTTTTCCATCAGAGGAAAGAAAGAACCGAGGAAGAACTATGCAGAAAGAAGGCCAGCAGGTACCAGTTTCAACTAACTTCCTCCTGGGAGCAGAATGAAGCTTCTCTCTACAAACAAAAACTGCATCTCTCTCAGGATATTGGCTATTCTAGGAAGTGTGTTTTTTCCACTCTTTGCCTCACTAGAAAGCTTTTTGGCCCAGAAGGTTTTCTCCTGATGCAGAAATGTGAAAGCACTGGGAATCTTGCACATTCATATGGGAAAGCTGTTGCCCACTTAGCTCTGCAGCTGCGAGGGCAGATGCTGCACCGGTAACACCCCCCTGCAAACAGCAATGGGCTTTGCCTTCTGCCCCAACGCATCACAGGTGAGCCACGTCATGAGGAAAACCTGCTCAGTTACAACTCCTGGGCCGGACGAGCAAGGACACCACCAGCAGGTCTGCAGGTCAGAAGCCCGGTGCTGGTGCCACACCTCAGGTTCTTGACACAATGATAAGTCAGCATGAGAAACTTAAAGGTGGAGTGGTTCCTGTTGGAATGCCAAAATAGAGGAGAGATCTGGCCTCTGGGGGATTTTAAAAAAAGAAAGCAAGATCTTACTCTCTCTCTATTCCATTTTACAAAATGAAATGCAATATTGAAAAAGCAATCAAGACAGGATGAACAGTTACCAACAAGTAAAACAAATTTCCTGGAATTATTCTGGAATCATATAATCCCTGTCCTAAGGAAGCTACATGCCTTGAAGGTGCAAGACAGCCAGTGACATGTCAAAGGTGAAAGTGTTTCTGAGGTAGTTCAGCTACCTTTTAGCTCATCAGCTGGTATACAGCCTGGGTTTTAAAAGAGGTTGTGCTGGATAGAAGAGTCAGTGTTGAGTTGCACTATCACAGGAAGCTGAGGGGAGCAGAACACCACAAACCAGATTCAGCATGAACTGGCACACAGCTGACAAAACGCTCATCCCTTTGGCGTGGCAGGCTGGTCGTGATTTGGATGTGCCAACATCTCTGTCAGGAGCTGCCGTGACTTCAGGAGCTGTTGTTATCCCTAAGCAGTAGCCAGCACTCATTGGCATTAGGGCTGGGGTGAGACCCTGGCAATTACTACACTCACTGACTCAGCCTGCAGTAAATCAATCAATCAATCAATCACATGTAGCACAAAAGGGCCGTCTTCAGAAGTGAATGGCTCTGTAGATAAAACAATGGAGAAGATTAGTTTCTAATTAATTCTGACGTTCTCTGTCCTCTACTTTGATTCAAGATCTCTTTGTACTCAGAAACTCTACACTGGGATAGCCCAGCAGGAGCAGTGGGGAACGGCAGACTGGCGGATCAGGACCTATTCCTTGTTCTTTGTGTTACGCCAATAAACCTTAAGGACCATAGATGTCACTCTCTGAGAGCAAAAGCAGGCCTGATGAAGGGGACTGCGATTTTTAGAATGGGTCTCCCATATATCATAACTAGGTATCATGAAAAACGTTATTTTGATCACATTTCCCAGTTCCTTCATAGCCAGAAGGAATTTCATGACTGGCATTTTCACAACCACTATACTAGCAAAAAGGCTTACAAGCCTTTTTATCCTTTTACACCTGTTCCAGAAAAGCATTTTCCACCCTCCAGCCCATGACCTCTCTAAGCAGAAAAGTCCTATCTGCCACATAAGCTGTCATAAACCGGGCAGGATATGTCAATGTTTCAAATACATCAGTATTTATAAAATTAGAAACTTTAAAGCACAAAAAAGAAAAAAAAAGAAAAAAGGATGGTGGGGGAAAAATGATATTCTACCTTGACCGTTATGTTCTTAAGCTGACAGTATTTAACATTAATGTCTCTGTATTTCCAGGTCACGGTTGAACAGTTCTATTTGTGGGTATCAGTGAGAGATGATCTGCCTTTCACCAGTTCAGGCACTTCACCTACACTTATTCACAGATTATTATTATTTTTAAATGTTTCAAAGGTTCGAATCTGCCCCTTCAAGGTATAATGGGGAAAAAAGCATATTGTAACTGAAATTAAATTACACTTCTCTTGATTTAAATACAGGTTAAATAAAGGTTAGCTCCACCTGTACATTCATCCACAAGAATGTCAACAACTCCAACTTCACAGACACCCATAAGCTCTTTTCGTAAACACAGACAGAACACCGCTCTGTGACAGTGAAACAGAATGCACACAACCAGCATTTTCCTTTTTGATGAGAAAATGAACATCCCTAACAGACAAGCTGGGATTAAAAATCAACCAAATCTGGACCCCAAAGGCAGTGTGGGTTATGATATGCCGCCATAGATCTGGACTCGACACCCGACAGCAATCATGCACGAAGGAAAATTTTAGAAAGTTGTTATGCAGAGGTTTAACCAGAGCCTGGCAGCTTAATTAGGGACAGGAAAGGTATTTGCACGGCAGTCCCATGTGCAGTAAGGCAAAGCGGTGTCACAGTTCCGTTTCAATGCCGCACCCACCCTCCAACAAAACAAGGACACTGCGTCTGAGTAACATGGGTGGAAATCTCACCTGCCATCCCCAAGTTAAACTGGGGCATTTCTTCACTTTCTGTCACTTCCCTCTGGCTTGGTAAATCTTTTGCAGAGTCTGATGCCAAGGCCCGCAGCTTTTTCCTGTTTCTAACAGCGGATGTCTTGGTTTTCACAGGTTGGTTTGTTGTTGGGCACCACTTGTACCCGGGATTTGCCTTCATAAATTCATCCTTGTGCTAGAAAAGAAAAGGAAAAGGGCCTGTTACGCCAGTCATGGCATTATACTATTCACAGGGCAACAGAGTGCACCCCTTGTAAGAGGATTTAATACAGGAAATAATCCTTAAATATCTTGATTTTTAACAGTTCAATCACATGCCGAGAGTCTCACTGACAACACAATTTAATAGGAAGAAATAATAAGGTCAGTAGAGCTGTATTTTAAAAAGTGGGTTTTCTCTTCCCTCTCCTGAGGCTCTATCACCCAGAGCAGGCTGAAGTTCTGGTCCTGCAAGCTGCTCTCCAGTGCTTGTACGCTCACTCTGGGAAACAGACACCATTTGAGTAATTTTGCAGGTACAATCTTGGTTTACTTTCTAGTTTGAATGCAATTAAAACATACATTTAGCAATAAATGCAGCATGATGCTCCCTAACTTGCACTCATTGTTCTCTAGGAGATCTGTATTTTAGAATATTGGAGTATATGCTTTCCCAAACCAGGCACCAAAAGTAAACCACTACCAGTATCATTTTGTTTTCAGTAATTTCTGATACATCATCCCAGCGTTCCTTCCAAATGTACCGTGCTGCATGGCTGCGTACAATAAACTGGGACCATTTAAAACTTTCTTTGGCCCAGAGCACACCGCACACATCTCACTTGTTTGCTATATTCGTGGTAGCAGGCACCAAAACAAACAAAGCCAGGCTACACGTAGCAGGGTGGGGGAAAAGCTCTGGATTCTCAACAGTTTGGGGAGTAGGGGAAGGATGGGGACCTGTTTCGTTCACAAAATGCAACAGTGATGTTTTCCAAGTATCTTGCTGATCTTGCTGCAGATGTCTGCCTGACGGCTGACAGGGTTGTACAGCACTGGCTGCTGTGGGAGGCCACCCAGCAAGGACCAGTGCTGACCCCAGGGAGGAGGAACCCAACACCCAACACCTTCCCGGGCACTCAGCAGCTCTCGATGGCAGCAAAGGACCAGAAGAGCTGTTTTACCCTGAAGCACACGGCAGGGCAGCTGCAGGAAGTTCTCCTGGGCTTGCACATGTTCCCACCCACCAGCTGCCGCCAGGCCCCACCACGGCACAGAGAAGCACCTACGTTTCACGCGTGTGCCTGCACAGAAACACGCGCAGAAGGAAGAAAACCCCTTGGGTGTCCCACACAGAAACAGCTCCGGGAACCTGGCCCTCTGATGGAGTCCCTGCAGTGGTTCCCAGCCCAACACCCCGCACACCTTGTGGCAGGATCACCATCGCACGTGCGTCGCTTGCTTCCATTTCCATCTGAACCTGCCAGCCGGCATTTGCTGCCTGCAGCAAGGGGGAAAACTATTCAGTGGCCAAGCAGCTCAGCGCCGAGTGAACCTGCCGTGTGAAAGCCTGGATTTACAGGAACGGCTGTAAACAACAAAACCCTGCAGGGACCGCTGACCCCCCCACACCCCCCGCCTTTTCTGAATAGGGCCCGTGTCTTTAATCTGCAGCCTGAGGACTGCAACACTTCTCACCTCGCCCCTTTCCCCCAGTTCGGTTTGGGAGCTCAGTACGCCACAAAAATAGCCTGGTGGAGGGAAGGGAAGAGGAGGGGGTAAGGGAAGAGGTGGGAGGGAAATACACAGCAAAGCAGCTTTGCCTCCCCTCGTTAAAGCCACAGCCCACGCAGGAATCACGTTTCCAGCCTGCAGAGTGGAAAGCACAGAACCGCTAGCAATGAGGTGTGTGAGCTCTTCGTATCAGCCTTGCTGCTTCGAGTAACCGAACTGTTCCACAGAGAAATCCGACTAGCTGACAGGCTGTCCATCACAGGAGAACCGGAACGCCTGCCGTTCGCCAGACAAGGCAGCGATCAGCTTTCCGTCGGTTCCCAACAGGAGCAGTTCACGTGAGCTGCTGTATGAATGGATTTGCTCTGCAAAGCCAGGGCTGAACATTAACCGACCTCCCCAAAGGGGAGGGAGCAAACTGCGGGAGGGCAACACTTGTCCCCTCCTACCGCAGGCGGCTGCCAAAGCAGCAGCACAGCAAGGACAGGAGCTCCCAGCTGGGCTGCCTGTACCTGCGGAACCGCTGGCCGAGCACTCACGGGCAGACCCGTCCACCTCCGTCACTGAGCAGCAGCAGCCGGGATTCATCAGGCTGCTCCCTGCAGGAACAATCCCCACTGCCGGGGTCTTGCTGACGCACGGCCGTGTTTAAAAATGACGGGCTTTCTCGCAAGGGAAACGGGGCTTGAGCAACTGTAACCTGGCTGGCGATTTTCCAAGGCAGCTGGATATTCCCAGTAAGGCCTGTGAGAGTTAACAGAAGAACACTACCCCTGTTATGGGAGTAACTAAAAACGCTGGAGCACGTTTACGAGTGGCGAGATTTCATTTTCCCCTCGGTGAAGGGAAACGCTAACGAACGGCAGGAACGCTTGTGGTTCCACTTGATAAATCCTCTCAGCTAATGGGCTTATATCCTAGATCGTGGAACTTTAAAAGTTAAGTTGATCAAGGGAGTCTGCAGGATACAAATAGAAAGCCTGCTGCTAAGGAAACCACCAACAGAAGCCAACACTGAGTTCTACAGGCACAGCACGAGCTCTCCAGGGCAGGTGTTTAAAGAATAACAATTATATGCTATCTCTCTTCTACACATTCTTGGAACCAGTTGTAATGATGCAAACTACTTAGATTTATTGTTTTGCTTTGACTGTGAGTATGCAATTTGTTCTTCATGACAAGAAAAAGAAATAAATCGCTACGGGAGCAATGATTTCTACAGCAGTATCATTAATAGTTTCAAATCTGTCACTCCATGCAGAACTCCTGCAATTATTTTCCTTGTTAATGAATGAGTTTCCTTCATTCAAGACAAAAGGCTAAGAAAAATAGTGATGGATCTCCTAACTGCCCTTTTCCCACACCTTTCAGAAAGCATCACCAATTTGTGAGTGGGAATGCAGAACAAACCAGGAACAGCTGGACAAAGCTGATACTCAAGTATTTCTACACTGTGTCACAGACAGGGAACTACAGAGGCATTCCAGACCCCGCTTCAAAAATGACCTGCCATGCAGAACACTTCAATTTCCCTGTGGGCTCTTCCGTGCTCACACAAAGTACTGAACCGCTAAACCTTGTACCCGTGTGTTAACAGTAACAGACAACTTCGGGTGACAGGTACAGGTACAGAGAATGGTTTCTCCATCATTTCACAGCTCTCTGTGCTTCTTGTAGCGCTCCACCGTTGCTGGACAAATGAGAGATGTCCTTCCTTCTGACTGGCCCTCCATCATTTTTCCTAAGATCGAGTTCAGTGGTTACCCACAACCTACATCACGTGGGTAACTACAGGGATCTGTTCTGGGGTGATGTTATCAGCCTGAGTGCCTGGCTGTGTCCCCCTCACTCTGCTATTGAGATCTGCAGCCTTCTTGGGGCCAGCTTACCAAGCAAGCTGTTTCTTAAAAAGCCTCATTTAAATTTGAAGTTGACCTAAAGATACTTTGTGAAATATGGGGATAAATCTCTTTTCCTTGCTCCCAGTTAAAGGACTCTGACAATGGGTTGCTCTCTGATTCAGACACCGGACTCTGCTTCACGAAACGTTGCTCTGTCGGAAACTGGGGAACAATACATAGGGAGAGTACTTCATGAAACACTAAGAATTTTTAAATTCTTTAGCATCAAAAGTAAAAAGCAACTACATTTGTTGACTACGCTTTTTCTTTTGTCCACCTGTATTATAACAGCAACCTGTATTACCGATAGCAAATGCACAGCCTGAGCGAAGGATCACTGGTCAGCTGACACTGAACTGTATGTTACTGTGTTCAGTGGCCCCTGCCCATGCACTGTCCCCGTGTTAATGCTCGTACCGCAGGGATTACCAGGTGGTATCTACCACAAAATACGTAGATTTGTGCCAATGACTGCTAGAGCCAGGTTAGTTTGTGTACACAGACCAATTTCTTTTCATTCTGGTCCGAAGGACCACGTGATTCAAAGCAAGAACAGCAGCTGCTCTGGGCACCAGAATCCCACTGGGGAAGCTGAGGAACTCAGGGAAGAGAAAGACCTCACAGAAAACATTGAATACACAGAGAAACAGAAAACAGGCAAATAGGTAATGAACTCCCTTTACGTCCCGGCAGAACACACCTCCTTGGCCATGTTAGTGTATTTCTGCTCTTCTTCTGTCTCTACAACAGCCCACCGACCCGCCAGGACCTTGGTTGCATCACGGCTATTGAGCCAAGGGTGTTCTTTACGCACGAGAGCGCGATGGTGTTTGCAGAACAAGAAAAACGCATTCACTGGTCGGCGAGCTCGTTGCTCTGAGGACTTCTCTTCGGTTCCATCAGCATCCCGCTCTAAACCATCTGCGCCAAGGAGTGACACCTAGCAGCAACAAAAGGGAAGGGGTGAGATCCGAGACGGAGCTGAGAAGGTAGCACAGCTTGTCAAGAGCATGGACTGCTACCCACTGTTCCTCTTTCATGTGGGCATGAATGACCTAACAAGTCACAACCTGTGTAGAATCAAAGAAGACTACAAAGTCCTGGGGTCAACAGTGCAAAATTCAGGTGCCCGAGTTACCTTTTCCTGCATTTTACCAGTTAGGGGGAAAGAGGCAGCCGCAAATCAACAGATAATGCACATCAACTCTTGGTTGTGCGGCTGGTGCCGCTGTGAGGGCTTTGGGGTGTATGACAGCGGGGCATCCTTTGACATTAACCTGTTGGGGAGCGATGGAGTTCACTTGTCTGGCAGAGGCAAGGGTATCTTTGGTAAAAGGCCGGCCAGCTTGGTAAGGAGGGCTTCAAACCGAATGTGCCCAGGCATGGGGTCCAGGGTGGCAATGCCCCTGCCGTTACATTCGACTGGGGAATAGACCAGGCGAAGCAGAGCAACAACAAGTGTCCCACAGCTGCCTCTCCAGAAGAAAACCAGAAGGCCAGCTGCCTCCAGGGCATGTCTAGCTATGGTAGATCCTCCTCCGTCCCTCCAGGGAAACCTGCGTGCTCAGTTACCTCCCCAAAATGCCTGTACACCAACGCACCCAGCACGGGGAGCAAACAGGAGGAGTTAGAGATCTGTGTGCGGCTGCAGGGCCGTGATCTCATAGCACTAATGGAGACATGGTGGGACAGCTCAATGACGGGAACACTATCATGGATGGCTACGGGCTTTTCAGGAAAGACAGGCCAGCCAGGCAAGGTGGGGGAGTTGCCCTCTGTGAAAAAGGATCTGGAACGTATCGAGCTTTGCCTAGGGGAGGGACAAGTTGAGAGCTTACGGGTGAGACTTAAGGGGCAGGCTAATGTGGGTGACACTATTGTGGGTGTTTACTACAGGCCACCTGACCAGGAGGAGGAAGTCAATGAGGCCTTCTACAGCCAGCTGAAAGTGGCCTCACAATCACAGGCTCTGGGTCTCCTGGGGGACTTCAACTACCCTGACATTTGCTGGAAAAGCAACCCAGCCAAGCAGCCACAGTCCAAGAGGTTCCTACAGAGCACTGAGGATACTTTCTGACACAGGTGGTGGAGGAAGCAATGAGGAGAGGGGCGCTGCTTGACCTCATACTGACAAAGAAAGAAGGATGGGTTGGAGATGTGAAGGTTGGGGGCACCCTTGCTGTAGTGACCACGAGATGGTGGAGTTCAGGGTCCTGCATGGAAGAAGCAGGGCACTAAGTAGGATGGCAACCCTGGACTTGGAGAGCCAACTTCAGCCTCCTCAAAAACCTACTTGGAGGAATCCTGTGGGCTGGGGCTCTAGAAAGCAGAGGGGCCCAAGAGAGCTGGTTGCTATTCAAGCAGCACTTCCTCCAAGCTCAAGATGGGTGCATTCCTATGAGGAAGAAGTGGAGCAAAGGAGGCAGGAGGCCTGCTTGGATGGGCAAGGAGCTTCTAGTAAAACTCAAAGGGAAGAAAGAAATGTACAGCAGGTGGAAAAAGGGGCTAGTCACTTGGGAGGGATATAGAAACACTGCCAGAGAACGCAGGGATGCAACCAGGAAAGCTAAGGCCCACTTGGAATTAAAGCTAGCCAAGGATGTCAAAAACAACAAGGGCTTCTTCAAACACATTGGAAGTAAAAGAAAGACGAGGGAAACTGTGGGCCCATTGCCGAATGAGGCGGGTGCCCTGGTGACGGAGGATATGGAGAAGGTGGAGTTGTTAAGTGCTGCCTTTGCCTCAGTCTTTACTACTAAAGCTGACCCTCAGGAGTCCCTGACCCTGGCACTAGGGAAAGAAGTCAGAAGAAAGGAAGACTACCCCTTGGTCGAGAAGGATTGGGTTAGGGATCTTCTAGGTAAACTAGACACCCACAAATCCATGGGCCCTGATGGGATGCACCCACAAGTGTTGAGGGAGCTGGCGGATGCCATTGCAAAGCCGCTCTCTCCCCTAAAATAAATGAACCAAAGCTTACTGCACATTAGTGCGGAAATAAAAATGTATGCTCAGCTCCAAGAATTCAAGTGGTGTTCAGAAGGTTGTTTTCTTAAATTGTGAACCATTTAACCCGAGTCATCACCCTGAAGCAGCAGTTCTACTCTAAAGAGGCTTTTTAGCAAGATGGGTCATCATCCTCTAGGCTGAACACACATTTAGGAGATCCGAGACACAGAGTAAGTCAGATCCTGGCTGTTACACAGGCACCACTTACTACAGGAAGACACATGGTCGCTCTTTGCTTCAACTTTGGAGTGAATCTCTGCAATCGTCAACAACAAAAATCCTCAGGATTTAGCCCCACTGATGGAAGGACTGAGGCCACAGACTGACTTCAAACTTTACCTTTGCAGCATGGCCTGGAAGCCCCCCGCCCCTTAAGTATGTCGAGCTACATAATCTATCCTCTGTGCCCTCTCTTCTCTCCTATAAAATAGGGGGTCGTTCATAACATGAACAGGTAAAATATTTCAGCCCCTGTATTTTAATAAATCTGTGTTTCCAAATCTTTTCCCCCCCATTTTTGCTTATTCAAGTTCTCCTAAGGGAGAGTTATATACCCTGTTTGCTTTCTGGGTTAAGAAATCTAGGAAAACAAGGCCTGTCTTCTCAAGTGTGGCTTCAGGAACCCACTGGTGAAAGAGCCTGCAAGGCTGGAGCGGATGGTGAGCCTCCGAGGACAGCGACCTGTCTAACTGCAGCGCACTTCAAAGTTAATGGCTGAAATACGTGGCTGAAATCTTTTGTGCCTTTCCTCGGGAGCCAAATGCAGTATGTCTGACCTCACAGGCACGCTGGTTCTCCAGATGCCCGCGGGCTATACCAGGTGGGTCCGGAAGAGCAGTCCAGGGTCACTTCTGCTGTCCCCTCCACGTGGGCACCAGATACGTCAGTGTGCTCAGAGGTGCAGGTCCCGCCCTGCCCAGCGACCGGTAGTTGTTATCACCCGATACAAAACAGTACGTAAGCGCCTTGACTGAGCACCGGTTTGGTGTCAGGACGGGCTGTTGAGGCCTCTTCCATTCGGTACCAAAGCCCGTTACCGGCCTGCAAGTACAGACCAGGCTGTATGAGGGGGCTCCATCTGATGCCTTCGAGTTCAGCTGATGACAAAACCAGGACACAGCGCAGCTCTTTCACCTGCAGCCGCTTCGCGTTTTACCTGCAGAAGGTCCTGGGCAGACCCTCGCCTGCCCACGTCCACCTCCAGGCAGCAGCTCCAAAAGGCCCGAAACTCAGCGCACAGTTGCTCGGGGTTCTGCAGCTCTGGTGTCCCGTTGGTCGCTATCAGATACGTCACCTAGAGAGAATAGAAACACGAGACTCCACCTGTTTCTTTCTTACCCAGAACTGCTCAGAGAGAGCCCATTTTTTAAGGTCCAGTCTTCGGTGCCAGTTTCTTCCCTGGCAGAGGGTTAGAGATGATTTTTCTATACCTACATAAAAAAACCGGATGCAGCCACAGCTACTCCAACATCAACATGATCTTGCCTTGACAGCTGATTGCAGTGGCTGACCCAGTTAGTATGAACTCCATCAGCAAAAGCACATTTTGTTTCTCCATGCATCGACACCAGCTTTCCTGGCTATTTTAAAGAGTGAATTCGGGCCAGCTGTATTATTTCAAAGGATGATTACATAAAATGCATCCCTGCAGTGCTCACTGCTCCCTAAAGTACAGCTTCCTTAAAACAAAGGTAGTCCAGATTTTTGCCCTGTTCTAGATAAAAATGGTAACCAGATGAAAAAAAAAAGTAGATCCATCAGCTTATTCCTTGGATAAACAGAAACATTTGGAATCTCATTTTCTACACAGACGTGTAAGCTGCGTACACAAATATACTACGAAGAAAAAGCATCACTGGGCAGACAGGAGCCACCGCAACTCTGTCTTTCAGCAGTCTCCAAATTCCAGATCAGCAAGTCTTCCTGACAGACCTCAGGCCAAGGAATTAGAACAGAATTTTGCAAAACATGGAGTGAGCATTATCCAGGGCAGTTCACTTGGAACCAAGGTCTCACATGCTGAGAAGCTGGACAGATGAGTTCATTCTGCTTCTGCAAGACGTTCTTTAGAAACGCAAGACAAACATTTTGAACCGTTTGCACCTAAACTTCCAATATATGTCTCAAATATACAGCAATAATAACAGAAATAGATCTAGGAGTCTTCCATAAAAACGCCTGCCATGACAAGAACAGCTCTGCGCTACTGGCGTTTAAAGAGACGGTGGCCAAAGGGACTTTGCTCTTATCCTCTTAAACACAGAGGAAAAATTCCAGGCCTAAAAAGGCAAATGAACTATCCTAGAGGAAAAACAATAAAAGGAAGTTTCTCTACTTTTCCCACAACAGAAGTGTCACAAAATCAGTCCTGTCCCGTCCCTCTGCAGCTGCCCTCAGGCACCGGGCACAGCGGTGAGCCGGAGGGCCTGTCTTCACTGCGGTTAAATGGTGCTGCCCCAGGGACGTCCCTTCTCCTGCGGTAAAGGAACACAGCACCCATGTCAGCCTTGGGAATTTTATTCCGGCTCCATTCACCTGGCTGTGAAACAGGAGTGCCAGGACAAAGGGAGCTCTTTCAGCTGCTCCTTTCTTCACAGAACTCCAATCAGCAGAGTCATCTGTAGCTGGGTACTGCACCTTTTAAACAGTTCTACGACCACAGAAAAAGATCTCGGGGAAGCTGAAGCACCTTCTTGCCGTGTCTCTTTTGTTTTCCTGTGATCCAGCTGGCAGAGAAAAACAAGGACAGTACAAAGGAAAGAAGTGTTTGCAGTAGCTGCAAAGGGGCAACAAGCTCATGGATTTCTTTAACGTACCCAGAAACAAGAAGGGATCTGGCATACAGCTGCAGTCTGTGAAAATGAGACCCTAAAGTCATCCGGGGCACCCAGATACATGACAGAACAACATATGGATGATTTAGAAGCCTGAGACTGTAAAAGATTCGCAGCATTTGGAAAATGGCTACAGTTTTGAAGAAAATTGATGCAGGGTGGTTAATAAATGCAAAAGCAAACAGAAATGCCTGGGATTTGGTTTGTTGGGTTTTCTTAAAACTGGAACTGGGGAGGTCTAACCAGCATTTCAAAGGATATTTATCGCACCAGTATTTGTCCCTCAGGCCCCAGGCATACGCCTGGTGGAAGGAAATCACAGTGAGAGAAAACAAACACCGTCACAGAAATATCCAGGCCACTCTTGGCTGGAAAATGGTTCATTCCTGTGAGTTCTGCATCGGCTGGGAAGAACGTGAGCAACAGGGGATGCATTTGCTCCACATGTGGAAAACGAGAATCATATCTACATTCAGACTGGTGTAAACTCTATGATCAACGATCCTTTAATGCCCTTAGAGTACATTTAGGTATTTCAACTCCTATCAGGAACGGAAGCTGCTGCGTGCCTTGCACTGTTAAAACAAGCATTCAGAAAAATGTGAAAGAGCATCCTTTGGTTTCCAGGCTTCGCAGAACTCCCTGGATGGGGTCTAAATGTGACTATTAAACCCAACAGCTACTGTGTGCCATCAGCTAAAAACCTGACCTGCAAACACAGGCCTTGCTTATCAGCTCTCCTGTCTGGATGCAGCTGAGAGCTCTCACTGCACCCTGTGATTCCACACACAACAGCAGAGGGATCCTGTCCCTGCTGGGGATGATTCACCTTCATAAAACCAGCTGGGAACTGGGAAACTTCAGGTGATCCACCACAAGCTGTTCACTGTTCCCAGCTCAGGGGCAACAGCCTCTGCCCAAGACTCCAGGAGTGAACACAGACGGGACCAACTCCAGGTGCCTGATTTTAACCTCCTGCAGGTTGACTCAGACACCTGAAGATGCCTTGAAGCTCCAAGTGCTGATCTCAACTCCCGCAGCAGACGAGGCATGTATGAAGAAAAAGAGCATCTCAAATAATCTGGGCAAGGGCAGGAATGGCTGAATGTGAATTTGATCAGAGAGAAAAAATCCAGTTCCCTGCCTCACAGTTGACCTGAGGCTTCTCGAGGAGCCCTAATCAACAGTTGAGGTTAAGGAAGCTGGGAATTTTCAGCCTGTAAACCAGGGACACAGGCCTACTGCCACCCTGCCAGCTGCGGTGCACTCAGCTGACTCAGCATCAGGCTGAACCCAAACCTGTTTGCTTCTTCTGAGATAAAAGCTGAACCAAAAAGCCCACCCTGAAACAGGCAGCTCAGATGCAAACCCCAAGCCTAAAGGTGAGCTAAAGCCCAAACCAGAAAGGTCACTGAGACAGGTAGGTCAGATGCAAACCCGAACTCTAAAAGTGAAATAAAAACCAGAACTAAAAAGCTCACCCTGAAACTGGCATCTCAGATGCAAACCCCAAGTCTAAAGGTGAGCTAAAGCCTGAAACAAAAAGCTCACCCTGAAACACGCAGATCAGACACAAACCTGAACTTTAAATTTGAAGCTAAAAGCCGAAGCAAAAAGCTGACCCTGAAACAGGCAGGTCAGATGCAAACCCAAACTCTAAATTTGAAGCTAAAACCCGAACCAAAAAACTCCTCCTGTGAGGGAAGGGGCTAAGGAAATCTTGGTGAAAATATTATTGCTTAATGATGATCTAGATTACTGTGTAACCCAAAGAATTAGGCTAATGGATACCGCTTAATATTTTGCTGACTATTGTACAAACTAGTTGAAGCAAGGAATGTTGTGGCCCCTTACAAAAGACAATTCCTGATAAACTCACAGAATCACGAAGATTTATGGCTCCACACAAGGATAGTTCCTGATAAGAACCTAGGGGATGCCTCAAGAACCGACTGAAACCAACCCTACGGTTTGAGCAAGAGCCAAGGAGCAACTGAGTCTGCGCAAGAACAAGGGGTTACTAGCGGTGACGAAGAGGAGCCATCAGCCTTCATCTCCACGACCCCCCTACCTGCCCCCCCCCCCCCCCCCCCGACGACCACCACAAGGAGGCACTGCGCAAGCGCAGTTAGGAGGAGTTTATGGAAACGACCTTTTGGAACTAATTTTAATACAAAGCAGGGACAGGTTATGCCTATGTATGGGTGTATTGGGAAACCTTGGGTATATGTAGCATCTGACCGTTTAAATCAGAGACAAGTTGCCGCGTTGGGGCGCGCATGATTTTGGTGGGGCTGCTCCCCGTGCTGCCCAGCGCTGAATACACATACCTACTTTACAGTCTCACAGATTGGGGAGTGCGTTTTCTGCACATCACCTGAAACAGGAAGGTCTGATGCAAACCCAAACTCTAAATTTGAAACTAAAAGTGAAACCAAAAATCTCACTCTGAAACAGGCAGCTCAGGTGCAAACCCAAACCCTCAGCGTGGGCTAGAACATGAACCGAAAAGCTCACCCTGAAATAGGAAGTTAAAATCCAAACCTAAACTCTAAACAGAACCCAAACGTGAAATGACATAACCCCCCGCTGCTCCTTTCTGGACCACCAGGCTGCAAGGGATGTCTTTTCAAGCTGAACTGAAGAGCGCATCAGCCTGCTCCTGGTGACACACAGGCGTTGTGCCAGTGCTCAGGAGCATCGGATTGGCAACGTATACAGAAAAATGACATGAAACCTACAATC
This sequence comes from Leptosomus discolor, assembly GCF_034619465.1. Lineage (NCBI taxonomy): Eukaryota > Metazoa > Chordata > Aves > Leptosomiformes > Leptosomidae > Leptosomus > Leptosomus discolor. The sequence continues at coordinate 102,373 of NW_028237866.1, forward strand.
TAGATCTAAAATCCAAGGCAATGAAAAACCTAAGGGGATGCAAACCCCAACATCTAGATAAAAAGCCTAAAGCAATGTAGAGCCTAAAGTAAGGTAGACAATAACATCTGGACGTAAACTCTAACATCTAAACGTAAAGCCTAAGCCGATGTAAATTCTAACATCTAAACGTAAAGCCTAAGCCGATGTAAATTCTAACATCTAAACGTAAAGCCTAAGCCGATGTGAACCCCTAAGCCGATGTGAACCCCTAAGCCGATGTGAACCCCTAAGCCGATGTGAACCGTAACATCCAGATGTAAACCCTAAACCGATCTAAACCGTAACATCCAGATGTAAACCCCTAAACCGAGGTAAACCCCTAAACCGAGGTAAACCCCTAAACCGAGGTAAACCCCTAAACCGAGGTAAAAGGGAACATCCAGATGTAACCCCTAAACCGACGCAAACCCCTAAACCGATGCAAACGGTAATATCCAGGTGTAACCCCTAAACCGACGTAAACCCCTAAACCGACGTAAACCGTAACATCCAGATGTAAACGCAAAACCGAGGTGAAACCCGAAACCAAGGTGAACCGTAACATCCACATGTAAACCCTAAACCGGTGTGAAACCCTAACATCCAGATGTAAACCCTAAACCGATGTGGAACCCTAAACCAACGTAAACCATAACACCCAGGTGGAACCCCTAAACCGAGGCAAACCCCTAAACCGAGGCAAACCCCAACATCCATATGGAAACATTAAACCGATGCAGACCCTAACATCAAGATGTAGACCACAAAGCGAGGGAAGGCCCTAAAGCGAGGTAAAGAGTAATATGCAGATGTAGACCGTAAAGCCAGGTAAACCGTGACATTCACACATAGACGCCAAAGCGATCTACGACCCCAAAGCCCTCTACGACCCCAACGCCCTCGACGACCCCAACGCCAGTTAAACCGTCACATCCAGATGTACGCCCCAACGCCCTCGACCACCCCAACGCCCTCGACGACCCCAACGCCCGGTAAACCGTCACATCCAGATGTACGCCCCAACGCCCTCGACGACCCCAACGCCCGGTAAACCGTCACATCCAGATGTACGCCCCAACGCCCTCGACGACCCCAACGCCCGGTAAACCGTCACATCCAGATTTACACCCCAAAGCCCTCGACGACCCCAAAGCCCTCGACGACCCCAAAGCCCTCGACGACCCCAAAGCCCGGTAAACCGTCACATCCAGATGTACACCCCAACGCCCTCCACGACCCCAACGCCCTCCACGACCCCAACGCCCTCCACGACCCCAACGCCCGGTAAACCGTCACATCCAGATATACGCCCCAAAGCCCTCGACGACCCCAAAGCCCGGTAAACCGTCACATCCAGATATACGCCCCAAAGCCCTCGACGACCCCAAAGCCCGGTAAACCGTCACATCCAGATGTACACCGCAAAGCCCTCGACGACCCCAAATACCTCGACGACCCCAAAGCCAGGTAAACCGTCACATCCAGATGTCCACCCCAAATATCTCGACGACCCCAAAGCCCTCGACGACCTCAAAGCCAGGTAAACCGTCACATCCAGATGTACACCGCAAAGCCCTCGACGACCCCAAAGCCCTCGACGACCCCAAACCCCTCGACGACCCCAAAGCCAGGTAAACCGTCACATCCAGATGTACGCCCCAACGCCCTCGACGACCCCAACGCCCGGTAAACCGTCACATCCAGATGTACGCCCCAACGCCCTCGACGACCCCAACGCCCTCGACGACCCCAACGCCCTCGACGACCCCAACGCCCTCGACGACCCCAACGCCCGGTAAACCGTCACATCCAGATGTACGCCCCAACGCCCTCGACGACCCCAACGCCCTCGACGACCCCAACGCCCGGTAAACCGTCACATCCAGATGTACGCCCCAACGCCCTCGACGACCCCAACGCCCTCGACGACCCCAACGCCCGGTAAACCGTCACATCCAGATGTACGCCCCAACGCCCGGTAAACCGTCACATCCAGATGTACACCCCAAAGCCCTCGACGACCCCAAAGCCCTCGACGACCCCAAAGCCCTCGACGACCCCAAAGCCCTCGACGACCCCAAAGCCAGGTAAACCGTCACATCCAGATGTCCACCCCAAATACCTCGACGACCCCAAAGCCCTCGACGACCCCAAAGCCCTCGACGACCCCAAAGCCCTCGACGACCCCAAAGCCAGGTAAACCGTCACATCCAGATGTCCACCCCAAATACCTCGACGACCCCAAAGCCCTCGACGACCCCAAAGCCCGGTAAACCGTCACATCCAGATGTCCACCGCAAAGCCCTCGACGACCCCAAATACCTCGACGACCCCAAAGCCCGGTAAACCGTCACATCCAGATGTACACCGCAAAGCCCTCGACGACCCCAACGCCCTCGACGACCCCAACGCCCTCGACGACCCCAACGCCCTCGACGACCCCAACGCCCTCGACGACCCCAACGCCCTCGACGACCCCAAAGCCAGGTAAACCGTCACATCCAGATGTACACCGCAAAGCCCTCGACGACCCCAACGCCCTCGACGACCCCAACGCCCTCGACGACCCCAACGCCCTCGACGACCCCAACGCCCTCGACGACCCCAACGCCCTCGACGACCCCAACGCCCTCGACGACCCCAACGCCCTCGACGACCCCAACGCCCTCGACGACCCCAACGCCCTCGACGACCCCAACGCCCTCGACGACCCCAACGCCGGGTAAACCGTCACATCCAGAGGTACGCCCCAACGCCCTCGACGACCCCAACGCCCTCGACGACCCCAACGCCCTCGACGACCCCAACGCCGAGTAAACCGTCACATCCAGAGGTACGCCCCAACGCCCTCGACGACCCCAACGCCGGGTAAACCGTCACATCCAGAGGTACGCCCCAACGCCCTCGACCACCCCAACGCCCTCGACCACCCCAACGCCCTCGACCACCCCAACGCCCTCGACCACCCCAACGCCCTCGACCACCCCAACGCCCTCGACCACCCCAACGCCCTCGACCACCCCAACGCCGGGTAAACCGTCACATCCAGAGGTACGCCCCAACGCCCTCGACGACCCCAACGCCGGGTAAACCGTCACATCCAGAGGTACGCCCCAACGCCCTCGACCACCCCAACGCCCTCGACCACCCCAACGCCCTCGACCACCCCAACGCCCTCGACCACCCCAACGCCCTCGACCACCCCAACGCCCTCGACCACCCCAACGCCCTCGACCACCCCAACGCCCTCGACCACCCCAACGCCCTCGACCACCCCAACGCCCTCGACCACCCCAACGCCCTCGACCACCCCAACGCCGGGTAAACCGTCACATCCAGAGGTACGCCCCAACGCCCTCGACCACCCCAACGCCCTCGACCACCCCAACGCCCTCGACCACCCCAACGCCCTCGACCACCCCAACGCCCTCGACCACCCCAACGCCCTCGACCACCCCAACGCCCTCGACCACCCCAACGCCGGGTAAACCGTCACATCCAGAGGTACACCCCAACGCCATCTGCCACCCCAACGCCATCTGCCACCCCAACGCCATCTGCCACCCCAAAGACAGGTAAACCGTCACATCCAGATGTAGACCCTGTCCCCGTCCAAAGCCTGCCAAACGCCCCCGTCCAAAGCCTGCCAAACGCCCCCGTCCAAAGCCTGCCAAACGCCCCCGTCCAAAGCCTGCCAAACGCCCCCGTCCAAAGCCTGCCAAACGCCCCCGTCCAAAGCCTGCCAAACGCCCCCGTCCAAAGCCTGCCAAACGCCCCCGTCCAAAGCCTGCCAAACGCCCCCGTCCAAAGCCTGCCAAACGCCCCCGTCCAAAGCCTGCCAAACGCCCCCGTCCAAAGCCTGCCAAACGCCCCCGTCCAAAGCCTAAACCGATCCAAACCCTAAAATCCCGACGTAAACCCTAACCTCCGAACCCTAAACCGATCCAAACTCCAAAATCCCGACGTAAACCCTAACCTCCAAACCCTAAACCGATCCAAACCCCAAAATCCCGACGTAAACCCTAACCTCCGAACCCTAAACCGATCCAAACCCCAACTTCCCAACGTAAACCCCAACGTCCCAACATAAACCCTAAACCTAACACCTAGGTGTAAACCCAAACGTGAAATGACATAACCCCCCACTGCTCTTTTCTGGACCCCTGTGACCGTCCCTCACCAGGTTGCAAGGGATGTCTTTTCAAGCTGAACTGAAGAACGCATCAGCCTGCTCCTGGCGACACACGGGAGTTGTGTCCGTGCTCGGGAGCATCGGCTCAGAAACAGATTCACAAAAACAAAAGTAAAATGACATAGAACAAACATGTGAAAGCTAGGCCAAAAAAGTAAATGCGTAATTTAAACTGAAAATTACAGAAAAGTTAAATGTAAAATCTGAATCAGAAACCTAAACATACAGTGACATAAAACCTAAACATAAAAAGAGATAGAATCTAAATCTCAAATCTCAGCCTAACATCCAGACCTAAAATCTAAACATAAAGTTGTATAAATACTAGATGTTAAATCTAGACTTAAAAAGTTGAACTTGAAATCTGAATGTAAAATCTAACCCTAAAATCAAATTGTAAAGTGACATAAAACGTAAACATAAAAACAAAACCTAAAATGACGTAAAATCTAAATGGAAAATAGGACAAAATCTAAACCGAAAATCGAAATCTAAAATCTAGACCTAAAATCTCACTGTAAAGTGGCATAAAATCCTGCTGCTCCTTTCTGTACCTCTATGACCGCTCTTCAGCTCAGAAACAGATTCAGAAAAATAATCTAAATGGAAAATGCCATAAAATCGACAGGCAAAACCTAAACAAAAAAAGGTCAACTCTACACCTAAAATGACAGACTTCCCTCAAACAGTATTTATAACCTATCCAAGTAAGGGGACGCCAATACTTCCAATAGGTTTCATAATCCATAATGTAGGTCTTTGTGCTCAACTAGAGATTCTGATTTCAAACAAGAACAAACAATGAAATAACCCCTTTCCCCACAAAAAAACCCACACCAAACCAAAACCTTCCTGCCGTCATATTGGCACGCCGGGGCTGTGATCTAACCTGCTTTGAGCCAGCTCTAGAAGCAGAAGGAAAGGTTGCTTCCCAGTCCAGGCACAGCAAGAGCAGGCTGCTCCTGACGGGATGGGGATCTCCGGGCCAGCAGGACCTACCTCAGCACCCCAGTAAGGCAGCAGGGCAGCCCCAGAGGTGCCTACAAGTCCAGAGCACCAGGAAAAGCCACGGGGACAAGGCAGGGCCCATACCAAGCCAGGAAGGTAAGTCAGGATCACGGCCAGCCAGCGCAGCCAAGGTCAGACACAGTCCCGCGGGGGCCAGGCAGGCCTACAAGGACAAGACAGACAGACAGACCAACAGCCAGCATGCTGGGGCCGGGAGCAATGAAGACCCACACTCCCACAGCACTGCTCAGGGAGAAGTTTATAGCCTCAGGCTGAGCTTCAGTGGAGCTCCTGGGCTGGGGGCAGGCTGGGGGGAGACCCCAGGAGAGGCTGAGCAGGGTCATTAAGGCTGTTCTCACCCTTGGGGCCCTGGAAGTGAAGGTTCCCCCCAGAGGGGAAAAAGGGTTTTAAAAGACGGAACAAATATTCCCATTCCACTATGAGGAAGGCAACTCTACTTGTATCATGGGCACAGGATACTGAACTAAAATCAAACCTATCACCTGGAATCTCCCTCCTACCAATCCCAAGGCGCTCGCTTGTCCAAGCTCGTTTCCAAATCCTGCAAACTTAGGAGAAGAACCCATATTCCTTCTCGCTTCACCATCAGCATGTGAAGCGGCACTCCTAAAGAAATCACAGGCAGCTCAGTGTCCAAGGAAGGCTTAAACAGGGAATACTTCTTCACCGACCTTTCAGGAGTAGCCGGAGGAAACCTGCCTATCAGATTTGAGTGCTCAGGAAACGCGGGATACCTTTACAGTACAGATTAAACATTGCTCAGAACAGGACCACAAGAAAACTGGCTGCATTCATCTTACACGACGGTCCTGGTACCCAGCACTATCTCCTCAATGCACTTGCAGGAAAGTGGATCTTTCCACTAAGCACAGCTGATTGGATAGTCCCCAACTGCCCCTGGAGAGGAACAACCCCAGGCACCAGTATATGCTGGGGGCTGCCTGGCTGGAAAGTGGCTTTGCAGAAAAGGACCTGGGGGACACCAAGTCGAACACGAGGCAGCAACGTGCCCTTGCTGCAAAGGCGGCCAACAGCACCCAGGGCTGCCTTGGGAGGAGTGCTGCTGGCAGGCTGAGGGCAGTGATCCTTCCCCTCTGCGCAGCTGTGGAAGCAGAGCTAGAGGCAACTTGGAAATTAGACTTGGATTAACGGTGCAGCAGTGTTCCCCCGCTAAGGAAGGGCACAAAAGCAGAGTGCGGCGGGTACACAAGGAATCCATTCCCCAGGAGCTCCCCAGGCAACCTTGGCTGTTGGCAACATCAGGGGAGCTTGATGTGCTGACTCTGAGAGACAAACGGCACGGCACAGAGGGTGGGGGCGGCCAGGCTCTGCGGTACCGCCCTGGGATGGGAACTGGATGGTGCTGCGGAACCAATAAGCTGCGTATTTGCTACCCGGGGCCGACGCTGTCATTCCTTGAGAGAATACTGTCCTTTGGGTGGACTTTGCCCATCATAATCTCACTATAATCCCAGAACACGCCTCCATCCCAAAAGCTACCCGCCTTCAAGGTGCGGCCATCCCTTGCTAAGCTTGAGCCCTGAATGTCTCTAGCCCGTACCTCTAAAAGTGAAGCGAGAGAGTTGGACACCAATCATAATGAGGGTCTGTACGACTGGAGTCACTCAAGCTCCACCCAAAAAATAAAAAATAGTATAAAAATAGCTTAAGAGGAGGATGTTTGGGAAGATGTCATCGCTGACAAGTCAGACTCCCTTAAACTTCTGGGATCAGTTGACAGGCTGAGCCTCTCGTTCCCCCCACAGGGAGACCTTTGGGTAAGACTCAAACACTCGCTTGCACCACGTGCTCCCCAGCAAACTTAGAAATCTCTGTCGAGTTGCTTTTATAACTTAATGTGTTTTATAGCCAGGCTGTGTTACTCTTACCTGAAACTTGCACGTGCTTTGCAGACAGTGAGTTTATCACCAGCAATCCAACCAACTTGTGTGTCTGTTGCCTTGGTGGCACCCAACTAATCTCAAAGACAACAAGAGAATCGACATAAAAGAATGTTAAAGGTCTGGTTTCATATGTAAGGTTAGGAGTGACATCGCTGACTTCACTGTTGTTTTGTATATAAGACCCAGCTTTAGTTCTCAAAAGCCGTGCTAGCTTTATGGAGTTACCACCTCACACCCTTTTTTGTGCAGACTGGAATTAAACCAATATCTGGACTCTGTGGTTGTCTGCTCTTTGTACACTGGGTAAAAGAACCCTGATTTTGGGACAGCAGAACCTCCAGGCCAGCAGAAAGAAAGGCTGCTGAGCATCAAACAGATGGATGCACTTTGAAGAGCTTTCAGAACTCGACAGTGCTCTGCCACAAGGTTTCTGGTGACGCAGCCTGAAGCTGCTTTTCAACAAACGATCCAGCTTAGTACCTGCCAGCACTCTAACGAACAGCAGTCTCTCGGCTCAGGGCTCGGGTTTTAGAGACACTTGGGCCACAAACAAATGCCACAGATGTAGAAAACCTGAAGACTGAGAGCAACTGAAATGTAACTATTATTTTTCATTCCAGCAACCAGTTCTAAAACTACTTAACTCGTGCACTTCCATAACAGAACACGGTAACTAACAAAAAGAAAGCCTTTTCTTCAGAACAGATTAGTGCGTTTTACAAGAAAGCCACCATTGCAACTTACAAAGTCAGCATTATCATTAGCAATGCACCTCTCCTGAAGAGGGAATCCCGACCCTTTTTCAAAGGTCAGCTGCAAGAGTGTGTGAATAAAAATCCCCACAAAAACCCCACACCAAATCCCACCCACACCCATACCCCAAAAGCTCCATTTAGATTATATACCCATGTATTTATAACAGGTCTTCAGAGATGACAACAAGAGCAATTCCGGTCCTTCTCCTCCAGGAACCAGCTACAAAAGAGTAAGACAATTCTGTCTTAGTACCATAGCGCCGAGTTCTACAACCCCCTACGTGACAGTTCTTGCTTTACAACACTTTAGCAGATGGAGACTTCGCGGTAGACCACAAAAGCGGTTTTTAGATCCCCTATTATCTTCCTCTTCCAACACAGGAAATCAAGTTACTGCCAGAGAAGCACATGCCAAAAACAATCTCCAAACTAAAAAGAATGTTTAACAAACCACAAAGGGGATCCAAGATAACACACATTTTGGTTTTTGTCTTTATTATTCTCTTCAAGATGATTCTGTCTAGAAACACTACAGCTCATTTTGAAAAGGACAAAGAACATGCTTCCCTTCAGGAAGAATTTTTCCAATTGCTGATTCTTCCCCAGACTGTGTTATACTGGGGAGCTCCCTTCCTCTTGCCAACTTCTGTTGCTATGCAGAGCCCAAAAACTAAGAGCGAGTCTGAACCCTTCTACAGGCAGCAGGGTCAGCACAGCATTTTACTGTTGAGGAGGTAGAGAACGGAATAATAGAAAAAGAAATACAAAAGAAAAAACATGAATAAGGGAAAAAGAAAGATACTAACCATTCCTTTTACATATATATATATATATATATATATCTCCTAATTTTATATATCTAAATATCACTTATTAACCATTTTAAGCCTCTTAGCCATTCCTTTTCCATTTATAAACTCTTAATAAATCAGCTGAGCACTTCTAAAGACAAAAAACTTTGCCGCTTTTTGGACTGCGGTAAGAAAATTCTAAAGCAGAGTCTTCCTGGCGTGGGGTGAAGTGTCCCCAACAGAGACACAAGCCCTAACACAGGAACAGATCTGTGTCTTGCTGAAAATTTGCACTCCAAGAATCACAAGTTCTGCTCCAGGACAGTATAGCACTATTTTACCCCCCAGACTTTGGGTTTCCTCTGGGCTGCGGCTGCTGAAATCACCCCCCCCATGTGCCCCCAGGCCTTCCGCTGAAGGGGGCTGGGCAGAGGGGTGGTGGGCGGGGCGGTGCATGGGGGCTGCATCACCCCCATGGCACAATGCCCCGGGGCAGGATCAAGGGAGCCCCCTGCCCTGTCCCTGCCAGAGCTGGCCCGGGCAGCCCAAGGGAGACATCCCCGAGGAGGTCCCTGAGGAGCCGGCGGAATGGCTTGGAGGGGCTGAGGGAGGACGAGCGGAGGCCGCACGGGGCTGCTGGGGAGGAGAACCACCAGCGACAGCCGGAGGTGCCCAGGGCTGTCGGGCCTTTCCAGCTGGAGAGCAGCGGCCAGGCAAGGGGATGCCTTCTGGAGGAGCACTGCGGAGCTCGCCATCCTCACCCCTGCGGAGCCAGGGGCAGCGGCAGTAAGAAGGGGGACGCAGGCACGCTGGCAGGGGTGCCAGTGCTTTGGAGCACCCACAGGTGCCCTGCCAGGCGTGGTGGAGGGGGATTCTTGCCCCCGAGGTCGATCAGGCCGGGGGCATTTGGCCGCTCTGGGCAGCCCCGGAGGTGGCTCCAGGTTGAGGGAGAAGCAGGGGTCAGGCACCTCCTGGGAGGCGCGACCAGCCTGTGGGAGGAGGAGGAGGAGGCAGGTCATGCTCACATGCTCAGGGAGCAGCCGATCACCAGTGCTGGGGTCAGGAAGGAATTTTCCCCCGCGGCAGATTGGCACTGGGCCCTGGGGGTTTTTTGCCTTCCTCTGCAGCACTGAGCACCACCACTTGTGAGGGCCCCTCTGCTCCGGTTTGGCTGGGTCACTGCCTGCTGCTCCTGCCCCACGACAATGGCCTCTCGGGCCCTGCAGCTGGGCGGAGGAAGGCTTTTTTACCCCCGAGGTGGGCTAGCAAGTGTCCCCGGGGTTTTTTGCCTTCCTCTGCAGCACGGCCCCTTGCCAGGGCTCCTCTGGGCCGTTCTGGCCAGCTTCTTGCCTGCGGCTCTCACACCTCCCAGGCGCTGCTTGTGCCCTGGCTCTCTCGGACTCTCGTGCCCTTTGCAGTTTGTAGCGGGAGCGAGCTCTGCTCTTGCCTCGGCTCCATTTCCCCAGGGGTTTGGGCTTGGGCAAAGCAGCCTGTGCCTCGACAGATTCCACCCGTCCAACCTAACCCTAAAACGATATAAAATCGTAACCTGAAACCCAAACCTAAAAACTATACCTAATTATAAAAAATAAAGTCTAGACTTAAAAACCAAAACATAATATATAAACATATAATTATGTAACATCTAAACATAAAAAGACATCAACGAAGTCTAAAGGTAAAATGACATAATGTGAGCTAAAAGCCGAACCAAAAAAGCTCGCCCTGAAACAGGCAGCTCAGATGCAGACCGTAACTCTAAAAGGTGAGCTAAACCCCGAACCAAAAACCTAACCATGAAACACGCAGGTCAGATGCAAACCCAAAATCTAAAGGCAAGCTAAAGCCTAAACCAAAAAGCTCACCCTGAAAAGGCAGCTCAGATGCAAACCCAAACCCTAAAGGTGAGCTAAAAGCCAAACGAAAAAGCTCACAGATAAACAGGCAGATCCAATGCAAACCCAAACTTTAAATTTGAAGCTAAAAGCCGAACAAAAACCCCACTCAGAAACAGGCAGGTCAGATGCAAACACAAACTCTAAACGTGAGCTTAAAGCACGAACCAAAAAGCACGCCCTGAAACAGGCAGGTCAGATGCAAATCCCAACTCTAAAGGGGAGGTAAAAACCGAACAAAAAGGCTCACCCCGAAACAGGAAGGTCAGATGCAAACCAAACTTGAAATGTGAGCTTGAAGCCGAACCAAAAAGCTTACCCAGAAACAGGCAGGTCAGATGCAAACACAAACTCTAAAGGTGAGCTAAAGCCCGAACCAAAAACCTCACCCAGAAACAGCCAGATCAGATGCAAACCCCAAGACTAAAGGTGAGGTAAAAACCGAACCAAAAGGCTCACTCTGAAACAGGCAGCTCAGATGCAAACCCAAATTCTAAATTTGAAGCTAAAAGTAGAGCCGCATTTTAAATGAAATCTCAAACTTCCCACAGACACTTCAGACGCATTTGAGGATTTCAAAAGCTGTCATTGAACAGATCTGCGAAAGAACTCCACAACCCAAGCTGATGGTGAAGCAGGTCTGTTTATTACAGCTCTGCAGCGCTGGGTGCAGCGAGGGTCAGGTACCCTAAGGATGCTGCACCCCGAGCCGCGGTAATTGCGTCCTATTTAAAGCAACAAAACTTACATATTTACCTATTTATCACTCTGTCCCGCTTCGGATGTCAATTAGATCTCCTCCCCCTTGCGCAGGCACAGTCTTCCCCTTCGGGGGTCTTTTGGTGGTCTTGGGGAGGAAGTAAGAGTTCCTCGATAGTCTTCATCATGACTGTCCTTTTGAACCCGTCCTCCAGAGTGCGCAGTTCAGCCACAGCTGGGCAGTGTCTCGTCTCGTACCCACACACCCCCCCAGCCCCACCCCACGACCACAGCTCAAGGCAACATCCCCCTCCGTGGTCGCGGTCTCTTGCACAAATACAATTCCTCCCCCGTCCCCATCTCACCTAAAACAATGAAGCAGGCCTTCGAGTGATCAAGACCCTACTTGAGCACAATGAAGCAGGCCTTCAAGTGATAAAGACCCTACTTAAGCCCTGCCAAGGGCAGGGGGTCACACTCTTGTTTACCAAAGATAAGGCTAGCTAGCTAATATTGCAGAGACTAAAGCATATCACGTATTTCAAAAAGAATATTTTCAGATATTTTCTACTTTCCCATCTCAAAACACATACACACGACTATTTTTGAAACAGTACAATTCACACTGTGACATACACTACAGGTACCTCCTTTTTCAGAAAGCTTCCTTCCTACTAGCACCATCTGCAAACTCATCTCTAGTAACTGTTTGTCATCCGATGGTTTTGGCAAGGCTGAACAAAACCTTCGGAGGGGGCAGTGATATTTATCCTCAGCGAGAGGAAAACACAGGGCCGGTAACATTCCAGGATTCATTTGTCATTTGAGCCCAACTATTCTCTTTTAGCTATCCCATCAGATATCGAGGGGGCTGTTAAAACCTTTAGAACACACGGCAGATTATACTAAAACCACCCACTGCCAACCTCCCAGGAAGGCTCTTCAATTCCGCTGTACGGGCCCCCACACCTGCCCTTCTGCACAGCACACACAGGCTCTACACAGCTCTCACAGAAGCCTCTCACAAAACCGTCTGCCTAAACCAGCGGAATCACCGGAGGAGAAGCAACTGGACCCTGTGGCACTGAGCTCATCGCCCACAGAGGCGGTGCCAGAGCTTTTAGGAGTGCAGCATTTAAGGCAACTAGAACCAGAAGCGAGGAATTGTTATACAATCAACTTCAATCACAGTCATTCTGTCGTTATTTAACTGAGAGTGTATTTAATAGATCAACGCTGATTTACTTGCCTATAAAATATACACACAGATCAACACAAGGTATTTTTAGCCTAAAACCTCGGTATTTGACAACATCCCAAGACACAATTAAAGTGTCTTTTTCCCTGAACCTTCTTCAAATGCTAGAGCTTTCCACAAACTGCACGTTTTACACACACAAATAACACGTACAAATGGACTCGTCACACTTGCAACACTGCAGAACACAAACATTACTTTTTACATCTTCTCAACACTATTTCCTAGTAACAACACGGTCAGAACTTAAAAACATCAAGGCCACTGGAGTCATCTCAGAATTCAAACACCACAGAGCTTTCAGTTTTCTTCTGTTAAGTTCCTCATCACCGTCAGCCACCCAGGAGAACTCCTCCCTTCCACTCACGAGGGTGCCGTGACTTTAAAAAACCCCAAAGGCAAGTTCCCTACGGCGCACCCCCGCACTCCGCGGCCGAGCCGCCCCGCAGGTCACTCCCAGCCCCCGGCACACAGTAAAACGCAGCGGGCAGACACAAACCCCCCCCAAACGCACCCCCGTTTCCCCGCAGGGCCGACCCTTCCCCGCAGCAGGCGCTCACCCGCCCCGCACCCCCCGCCGCCCCAGGGCCGCTCCGCCCCTCCCGCCCCGCCACCGGCACGGCCGGACCCGCCGCTCCCGCCCCGCAAACCCCCTCCCCAGCCACGCGCCCCCGAGCGATGGCTTCTCTTTTCCGCCGAGTCCCTTGTGACCCCCCGCCTGCCCCGGCCCCGGCTCCCCTCCCCAGCCGCTGCCCGGCCCCGTGGCTCCCCTGGGTCTCTCCTCACCGCCGCCCTCGCCCTTTCTTTTTTTTTTCCCTTTTTGCCCCTTCCCTCCCAGCCGGCCCCAGAGCACCACCGCCGGGGAAGAGGCTGGAGCACGGACCTACCGACGCTGCCGGGGCCGGGCCGGGCCGCGCCTCCCCTCAGCGCGGAGGACGGACGGACGGACGGACGGACGGCAGCCTCGTGGCAGCAGCCTGGAGGACCGCTGCGCGCCAGAACAGCCTCCCCGACCAGCCACCAATCACCGAGCGCCTCGCCGGCCCGCCTTCCCATGACAGCCAATCACGACGAGGCGGGGGCGGGGGCTGCCGCGGCCCTCACGGGCAGCCTCTGCCGCCATGTTGGCGCCCTGAGGCGGGGCTGGGCTGCGGCGGGCGGCGAGACGCCGCCGGGCCCGATCGCTCCCTGCCGGGCGGGAGAGCGGAGGTCCGGGTTTGAGCACAGCGGGGGAGGGCGAGGGGTGACACGCAGGGTGGGCGGTGGCAGAGCTGTTGTGGGGGTGGCAGGGGACGGGGAGCGGCAGGGAGGGTTGTCCTGGTGAAAGGGCTGGATGCCGTTTGAAAGCGGCGGTGTCTGCTCTAGAGCAGCCTAACGAGCTCTGGGATGAGAAGCCTAATTAGGCCTAGTGAGTTCTTTGGTGGGAAGACGGCTCATCCTTGCTTCCATTTCAACTTCAGCTCCATTTAATTAACGAGTGAACAATAGCAACAAACGCTCGTGTTATCATTTCCTCCTTATGGATTTGTCAAAACTCATGAAACTACAGCTTCACATTCTGTTCTCTATGCCCTTACAAAGAATTATTTAAAAAAGACATGTGTGTTACGTTACGTATCATGCACCTATGACGTTTGAGGGCCCTGCATGGGGTGTCTGTGGGGTGCCTATGAGGGGGTGGTGCCTATAGGGCCCCTCACACGGGGTGTCTGTGGGGTGCCTATGGGGCAGTGGTTCCTATAATAGAGCCCTGCATGGGCTGTCATGGGAGGGGCCGTACAGTGTCTTATTGTGTTCTTATTTTGCTGTTAAAGTTCTACGAAAACTGGATATGCCATCCTCGTGTTACACGAGTGGTCAATCGCCAGCCAGCTGATAGGTGACAGACTCCTGAAAATCACTTTGTGCTCTGCTTGAGACTATTCATTTCTTAACATTTTCAATGGAAAAAGAATCGCCCCTGTTGCCAATTTGCAGTGGTTAAGAAAAACTCCTCTACACACAGTGAGATCAGTAGAGACGTCCTTTATTAACGATGCGCACCAGGGACATGGGATCCTTCCCAAAGATGTCCGCCTGCACATTGCAATCAACAAATATTTATACATTGAATTCATACAGATTCAGTCTATACAATGCGTATTCATTATCCTTTTCTCGATGATTGGTTCTTCTTCTCTCACTTCTGATGCAAATTAGCATGGAGCCTCTGTCGTGGTCTTCTGTTGTTCCCTTGTGAGTAGGGGGTATAATTTGGGTAGGTGGTCCGTGAGTCGGAGGTCTTGACCACTCCTCGAATCGACCATGTTTGGTCAAGGAACATCTCCTTGGCTCGTAGGCTCTTGGCTCGTACCTCCTTTGGTCACGATTCAAAGATTATACACAGCGGGAACCATCAGAAATCCTGTCTAGCAGACATCTTGGACTGCAACACATTATCCTTGTTTCTAACCACTAACAGATCATTGGTTAATGAATACCTCAGGTCTGGGACTTTACAGGAGTATCCTAGCAGCATTGGCAGTACAGACAATTTGATCATTTATTCCGTTTGAGACTTATTTTCCCAAAATAATCATTAGTCTCTCCTACTAATATCCACTAATTAGAATTCTTGATATTCAAATCAAAATGGGAAAAGTAAGGGGACTTCTAAGCAGTATTCTAAAATCCTAAATCTGGTGATTTCTGCGACACCCCTGTTCTGTGCAATGTTTGAAACACCCCCGTTTCCAGCATCGGCCTCTCCCAGTGGTTGCACTGCTGTTGCCCTGAGGAAGCGCCGTGCGGGTGGGCCAGGGCTGTGACATTCGGTATGAGCAGTGGGACGACCCCCTGCAGGCAACTGCTCCCGGGCAGAGTCAGCAGCAGGCTCTGGCACCCCTTCCTCCAGAACACGTCCTGGATATCGGGATGAGAAATGTAGGGCTGCATCAGCGCTGTGCAGGCGGGGCTCCCACAAAACACCTCTGTGCGGTGGGTGCTCCACTGTGGGTTGGTTTGTTTCTGTGGGGAGCTGCCCCTGTGTCTTAACTCTGAAAGGAAACCCGGGTTGTCCTGGGTTGTTTGCCTTGTTGTATTTTCCAGAATTGAAGGTGCGGGCAGTTGAATTTGAGACACACGTAAAACCCACCAAAGAACATGTTCTGAAGGCAAAGTGGAATTAACCTCTGCAGTGCACCGCTGTGCGATATTCTTGGGGCTCTGTTTTGTTTAATAGATGCTTTGATCTATCAAAGTCAGGCTGGGGAAACAGGTTTTAAACTGATGAAAATTTCGAGACCAAAATTTTTGTGAATAATCTGGATAGGTACTGCCTGGCAGGTGTCATACCCATGTTTCTGAAGACGTACTTTTCACTTGCTCTTAGTAATAGCTCCTTAAAATGTTTGCTAAAATGCCAAAACTCCCAGCAGTTAGAAAAGGACGAGCTGCCTTCTTATTGAGCCGGATCTTTCCGTTGAAACCTGTCCCTGTTCCATCTCCGTCATTTCTTTGGGTGTCAGAACTTCAAGCTTGTGATTTCTGTTGTAGGATGAAAGAGGGGCGTCTCAAGGAGTCAGTTTGTGAACAAAACAGACAAACAGCTGGTGCTGGGCACTCTTGTTCTAGTGTCTTGTTAGAAGGCTTGGAGGGGAGGTGACCATTTCATTACTGTGCTGTCACTCTTGTTTGTGTTTCAGGCCTGTTTGGGGACAGACTTCTGCAGTACCCTTCTGGAACTGGGAGTGAGTCGTTGGGGGTAGGGGAGTGTTACTGCCTTTGTTCTGAACATGTTTGTATTGCTGCTGTGTTTTCTGTTTTCAGTCGTGATGAGGTGGATGTGTTTGGGGTGTCCCTGCACCTCCTTCCTCCTCCGGGAGCTGCAGTGTTCATTGGAACGTGTTGGAGTAGACAGGAGGTTTCTCAGCCTGCGCCTGCAAGCTTGTGTTCCTTTCCTGCTGCCGTGTGTCAGGGCTCTTGTGGATGTCTCTATTGTACTAGTGTGGTATTGTGGCAATTGAAGGCACGGGCTCAGGCTGAGGTGAAAGCTCACACTGAGACACCTTTGTTCAGCAGGCACACTTATTTATACCCAGCTGAGATACTGTATTTAGCAACAACCTACTTATACCCAGCGGAGATACTTTATTTAGTAACAAACTTATTTAGACCCTCTTGCGAGCCCTGGTAACTGTTAACGTTCCCACGGCTTCCCGCCAACCAAAGCAACCGTGCCTGGCTGGCTTCCAAAGGTCGCCTCTGACTTACTCCTACATAGTATTTCCCTTCCATTTACGGCTCAGCCCCTTTCGGTCTCCCCACAGAGAACGCTGCCCAGATTATCAGGGAAAAAACAGGCACGATGAAGACTCCACAACCAGTTCCAGCGCTCGGTCACCCTCACAGTATAAAAGTGTTTCCTGATGTTCAGAGGGAACCTCCTGTGTTTCGGCGTGTGCCCATTCCTGCGCACGTACACACATACCCTTATGTACGTCTCTTCCCTCAAGATCAGGTGAAAGAAGTGTGCAAAACTGCTCTCAGGCGTGTTGCTCAGGCTGCTGCGGGGTGGCCGGCCTGTCTGTGCTGGCAGCGGAAGGGCCCCCTCACAGTTTTAGGGCACCCTCTGGGGTTAATCAGACACGTGCCGTGTGCTGGTGCAAACACCCAGTAGAGCTGTCGCGTGCTGGCTTCAGAATGTCTCTCTTTCCTTATTTTCATTTAATAAAAACCAAAACAAAACAGGACTTGCTTATCAATGCTCATGAAAGGGACTTAGCCCTGCGTTCCCTACGAGCTGCTGTTCAGGGGTGCCAGGACCTGCCCACCCGCCCCCCCAAGCCCCTCCCAGCTGTGAGTGAGCGCAGGTCTCACTGCTGCAAGCTGGGGTGCCCCTGGGGTAACAAGGCGCAGGCACAGGGAGGGCAGAGCTCGCTTGCCCGGAGGAGAAGCGCGGGAACAAGGGGAAGAAAGCGAGTGCCTTCCGCTGTGTGAGAGAGTGACATTTCCCAGCACCCACTGCACTGGAGAGCTGGAGCAGACACTGGCAGCAGCACTGAGCTTGTAGGTACTGCGGGAGTTTAAAAGACAAGTCAGCTTCAAAGTGCCCGTGAGGTGCAAGAACGGGGTGAGATGAGCTGTGCTGTTGCTGTGTTTCCTCCCACATTTCTGAGTAGCTCAGAGCATGAACCTGTCCCCCAGTCTCCCCTGTCCTGGCCTCATGAACGTAGAGGAGCAGTTGGCAGAGCAGACTTTGGGGTCTGCTGATGCTGCTGCCTCCTGACTGTGAGAGGGAGAGAAAATGGGATTCTGAGGGAAGAAGAATCGCCTAAGGCGAACTGCAGAGGAAGTCAAGCAACAAGTAAGCTGATACCCAGACGCTTAAAGCTGGCCACCTGCTGTATTTCACCATGGCAGGGATTCCAACAGCACAACCTTTTACCTTGGATTGAAGATTCTTTTTTCTTAGGTGTCTGAAAGAAGGTAATCTACAGCTGTTTGATGGATTCCCACTGACAGCTGAGGATTTAAAAAACCCGACCCTCTAAACTACATGTGACAGAACACTGAACCAATAAACTGCTGCTTAAAAGTAGAAATGGGAAAAAAATAGGAAAAGCTCTGATAGATTGACACCCACTGAAAAACAAATTTATTTCAGGAAAACTGTAAACAATATATACACAACAAGCTTAAAGGGGTTTCTCCTCTTGCTTACAGGAATGTACGTTCTTTTTGCTGATGTGCCAACACTCCCAACAGTTTTGACGTTACCCGCAATCGGTGCCCCTGGTGATATCACCATCCTTGGCCATGACTCTCCCAGAGCCGTACGTACTTTCCTGCTGTCCCTTCAGGTACAGTCGTGACAGCACCCTCTGGGTGCTCCTGTCTCTTGAACTGTGATGTGTGTACTTCTCTCTGGCCATTACTGAGCTCCATAGTTTTGTTTCCATCTCTGCATTAAAGAAATGTGTAGAAGTATTAAAAAAAAAATAAATTAAGGACTATATATAGGCTTCAGCTTAATCTCAGAAAAAACATTCAATATGCAAGCCTAAATGAAGGAAGAACTTAAAAATACGATGTTTGTGTAAAGCCTGTTAAGTGTCATCCCAGCTGGCTGGTACTCAAAAACCTGTTTCTGCAAAACTGACCTGACTTCTTTATACTTGAGAGCCTCTACCACACCTCTTCTGCACTAAGTCTATTGCTGCAGCAGGCCAAGCAGAGTGTAAACTGTGATGCTTTGAGTGCTCTCAGTTATCAGCTGTCCGTCAGACCTGCCTGCCGCACCACCTTGGTTCTCCCATGTTCTCCAGAACTATGCACAAGCGAGAAAAATCCCTCAGATTAGGGTAGGAGGAAATACACACGGCTATTCAGCCTTTATGTCTCCTCCAAGCTATCAAAAACATCAAAATCCAACTTTCCAGCATTACATCCATGTTTACAGTGCAGTATGTTCCAGTGTGAACTTCTCGAGCTGGCTCTGTCACCACACCCTGCCTCTGTCAGTGAGCCCAAACTGCTCCTCTCCCAGCAGCAGCCTCGGGCACCTGAAGAGGTAAAGCCGCTGGATATGAACAGCAGCGCTGTCTGGAAAGACACTTTCTTCTTGCCCATCCCTAAATGATTCTTCATAGTTTGATCAGGGAAGGTAATTTCTTTCTTGCCATCAGGAAATGCTTCTCTGAAGTGTCTTTGGGGACAATATGCTGATTTATGCAGGTGTGTATCTGGGCAGCAATTCTGAGGAGTGGCCAGGTTGGCTGATTTCTTTCCCATTCGTCCGTTTGGAAACTGCAAGACCTCTAAGCCGTCAGAGTATGTCTGAGCTTCAGCATAATAATAACTCTGCAGAAACCAGTTCAGATTTGACATAACTGGTGAGAAATTTTATATGCGTGTGTCCACGTCTGCCTAAATACCGATAGAAAAATGCAGAAGACGGAGGGTATCGCCGCTGTTGGATCAGGCGTAACTGCTTCACACCCCACTGAAGAAGGTCGTAGTTACAGTCTGCCCATCAGGACCCGCTTTTTTCCATGTCCCACTGGGGAAAAACAGGGGCTGAGCCGCATTTTTCCCAACCTTTTCAACCGAACGAGTACATTACGGAGAGGTCAGCATTGAGCCATCGCACTCACCTGCTCTTTCCTCTTTCACAGCTCTGCCCTGTGGAGTTTCAGAGGGCCAAGCTCTCATTTCTGGCCGTGTCTCCTCGCTGTCTGCATATGCAGGTCCAGGTGGTCGTGACCCATGAGCTTCATTAGGAGAGGTGTCCTGAAGTGACACCGGGCATGGAGCATAACCTCAAATCAAGCTTTGTCTTTACACACGATTTCTTTCCTAGGCTGACAGGTATTTTAGGAAACCAGGAGCATCAGGGGAGGAAGATAAGGCTGGGAAGGCATAAACACAATCCGGGTTTTATGCAACTCCAGTGTAATTGAAGCGGTGAGACAGACGGAGACCCAGCAATAACGGGGGGTCTGTGGTCAGCTGTAGTCCGGACCGAGGCGAAATTCAGTGGTGTGTTGTAGCACGGTGCTCTGCTGCCTTGAGTCGTCCACATCAAGGTGTGAAGCAACTGATGAAGGCTCCTAAAGCCTGAACGCTGCCTGCAGCAAGGAACCGCAGAATTAATTCAGCTGTTCACAAGGTGCTTGTGCCTGGACAGTGACCGTCCCAGCCGAGCGCTCGCTGAGTTAAGCAATAAACTCACTTCTGTGTCTCTGTCCCCTCCTGTTCCTCCGTGTCCCACGTGTGTCACTCCCCATGTCCCCAACCAGCTTTTGATTGCAGGGCTCTGTGTGTGTGTATGTCTGGGCCCCCCCTCATTCTGTATTGGAATGGTTGGTGGCCACCTGATACCCTGGATAACGGGGAAAAATGCTCATGGCTCGGGACTGTTCATTCTGACACCATTTTGCAGCTCCTGTTGTTTTGTAAGCGGGAGAAGCAGCGGGATGAGGTGCCCTGGGTGCAGCTGGTTTCACGTGACGAAATATTGATGCGATCCAGCAGAGACGGGAGTCAGTGTGGAGAGATTCAAATGGCTCTTCCTGAGGTGAGCTCTGGAGTGCAGCAAGAATTGCTGCGCTGCTGCTCTGCTGTGTGCAGGGCTGTGGCGTTAAAAGCTTCAGAGTGAGGAGGAGGAAGATGGGGAAAGGCTATGGGTGCTAAAAGGCAGGCTTGGAGCCTAAAAAGGAGGATGTGGGCCCTACAAATGGGGCTTTCCAGCCTAAAAATGGGTCTTTGGGTGCTGAAATTGAGGCGTTGGACATGAAGAAAATGAGGCTTTGAGCCCTAAGGGAGAAGCTTGTACACTAAAAGGAGGGTTTGGACCGTAAAAATGCGTCTTTCAGAACTCAAACTGAGACTTTGAGCCCTAAAAGAGGGATTTGGACCCTCCAAATGCGGGTTTGGACTCACAATGCAGCTTGGGCCCTAAAAATGCCTGGCAGGATCCTAAAAACGAGGCTCTGGAGCCTGAAAGTGAGATTTTGCAAGTCAAGCTGACCTTTTGGACCCTAAAAATGAGGCTTTGGACATGAAGAAAATGAAGCTTTGTTCTCTAAGGGAGGAGTTTGTACCCTAAAAGGAGGGTCTGGAGCATAAAAATGAGGCTTTTGGGACAAAAAATGGCACTCCGAGCAGGGCGGGAGCAGGGCAGGGACAAAACTCAGTGCCTCAAGTGGGGCAGGAGCAAAGCTAGCCACCCTGATTTGGGCAGGGGCATAAAGAGCCACCGGAGCAGGGCTGGAGTAAATCCAGGCAGCCTGTGTGGAGAAGGGGCAAAAGGAGCCTCCCCAAGCAAGGGAGGGGAAGAACCGAGGGGGACACGATGAGCAAAAGGCACCCGAGCAAGGCTGTGGCCAAACGGGATGCCCCAGCAGGGGATAAAAAGAAGAAAGTCTCCCCGGGTGGAGCAGGGGCAGAACGAACTGCCCTGAGCTGAGCAGGAGGAAAACCAACTGCCCTGAGTGGACACTGGGAAAACTGGATGACCTCAGTTTGGGGCAGGGGCCAAACCGGCCAGTTCAAGTGGGGCAGGAATAGCAACCAGCTGCCTCGTCGTGGCAGGAGCAAGACTCACTGCCCGCGGAGCAGGAACAAGGGGTTGGAGCAGACGTCCCGAGCGGGGACAGCCCAAAGCTACGCAGGCCAGGCCGGGCAGGAACAAAACTGCCTCCAGGCACCGCGAGCGGGGATCTGGCTCGACAGAGAAGAAAACGTCAAAGGAAAAACCCATGGAGACCACCAAAGAACCAGAGCCTCCCACTTTCCTTAGTATTGCAGCCAGCAGGGAAGTACCACATGAGACTTCTGGTAGCGTGGAAGTAGAAGCCCTGACCCCAACGGAGGAGGCAGCACCCCAAAGCCTTCCAGGTCAGGGCAAACCAGAGGGCAGTGACTGTGGCTGCAGGAAATCAGCGAGATCTGCAAAGGTGCTCTTGGTAAAAGCCTGGTGTCAGAGGGCCTGCTGACATGCCTGCACGCTGGTGTGGACAGAGGTGGGTGGCTTTGGTGGTTCGTTTACAGCCTGAACTGCAAAAGCCTGGCTGGAGTGGGTGGAAAAGCCAAAGTCCGTGTTTAAGGTGGAGTTTGAGGACTGTGTGATGGGAATGCTGGGCCTGGTCACCTGAGATGCTGGGGGCAGGTGGAGGTGATGGATTCCACGGTCCAGGGCAGGTCTTCTGGAGTCCTGCTGTCTGTGTTCCTACTTACTTCAGAAACTTGACGTCTCCCCTTTTGTCCCTCACGGTCTGAGAGGCAGCTTTTTGACTGAAGGCTCTGTTGGTTCATTTGTCAGCCTGCTGACAGAGGGATGCAGGAGCTCTGTCATCTGTAACCCTGAACAATTCGCTTGTTGCTATGGAAACAGCTCTTGTAGTTGTGAGCGGAGTTCACAGTCCTGTGAGAGGCAGATGGGTGCGCTTTGGTGGTGAGCTTTGCTGCAGGTGGTGAGCGAGAACCCTTTACCTCGTGGAAGTATAAATTTGAGATAATTTCTGGAAGATTTCAGTGAGACGTCTTGAAATGTATTTTTCTGATTAGTAGAGCTATAGGTGTAACTAGAACAGTCAGAAAAGAAAAAGATATTTCTGACTTAGGGAAATTGATTAGTGTAAATCTCCTCATCTCTTTCTCTTCTTTTCTACCTCAAGAGATCCTGACTTTAGAGGTAGTATAAAGACCATGGGTGAGGAGGAGCTAGTGGCCAGTATCATCATTATCCAGGTTAAAATAAACAAATAAATAATCTGTAACACCTTCAGGAATGTCAGGCATCACGAGTTGCAGTACTGAAGGGGTACACAAGTTCCTTCTGAGCCCACATTGTCTGGGTGCCTTTTCTAAAGATGAGAAAAAATTTTCTGCCTTCATCCCAGGAAAAAGAAGCTCAGGAAAAGGCAAGTCCTCAAATCAAAAAAAAGTGGCCTTTTTCCCAAAGTGGACCAAGTGGGAACAAAAACTGGAAAAAAGCCGTTTGGTTTTGGTCGAGTTGCGGATTAACACTGTCCGAAGCTTTAGTTAGGTCAGTGTGGTAACTGAAGCGTGAGCTCTCTTCATTGCAGCCCAGTGAACTGCATCCAACACTCAAATAATCACAATTAGTCAGAATTCCTGAAAATTACCGACCCCACTGGGCTGAGCCATGTTCTGGGTACCTGCTGCTTGTGTACCAAAGTAGTTCCTTTGAGATCTTTCCTGGGTTACACTACCATAAACAGATTTAAATGACATTATTTACTCCCTTTAAAAAAAGGTGCAATATTTACCCACTCAAGAGGTGGTGAAGAGGGTTACTTATATTTTGAGAGCACTTTGGAAGCAGCATTTAACGTTCTGTGTAGGTGTTCAGTCATCCTAAACAGAATTAGACCAGAAAGAATGATCTCTCTGCCCGCTTGGAGAGATTGCATATGGAGGAAGAGTAAACAATTTTCTAATATTGACAAATAATTGTGATAAACATATGATTTTTCCATTGTAGAGACAAGATGTTTAAACTGTTCACATTCACTGTGAAGAAATTAAATGTATTGGAAGAATAATTAATGATTACAAATGCATTAAAACTTAGCAAGGCTCCACAGAATTACTTTTCCATTATCTAACTTCCCCGGGATGTTAAGTGAATAAAAGCAGAGCCATGTTTTTGTTTGTTGGTTTTGGAGTGTTGTTCCTCGCCCTCCCCCCCACTAGGGCTGTATGCTTTAGTGTGGTATATTTTGGAGTAAATGGTGCCAGAACAAATACAAAGCTAATTCCCACCCCAAAGCATCAGGTTTTAGAATATCCCCAGAAGATTGAATCACTTGACATTTTTCTTCTGCTTTGAATTGTTGTTGTTTTCTTTCTGGTGTAAGGACTTGTGTGTGAGGTTTATTTACTGGGTTTATTGTCCTTTTTTGTTTGTTTCCCTCGCAGAACAGACACATTTCCTGGATGAATCTGTGCAGTGAACAGAGCTGAAGTCACCAGTCTGACATTGATTTTTTTCCCTAATGTATGCAGCTGATGTAATCCATGTGTACTGACTGAGGAAGGCAGAGGCTGCAGTGTACGTTCCCATCACAAAGCTGGATTAACATATACTAGTTTGGTGCTTACAGTGTGTTTGCGCTGCTTCTTTCCCAGACTCATCCCAGAAGGGTTTGGGCTGGAAGGGGCTCCAAGTGCCACCCACTGCCCTGGGCAGGGACACCTCCCACCAGCCCAGTCGCTCCCAGCCCCGTCCAGCCTGGCCTGGAGCCCTGCCAGGCAGGGGCAGCCCCAGCCGCTCCGGGCAGCCTGTGCCAGCGCCTCGCCGCCCTCCCGGGAAGAGTTTCCTCCCCGTATCTCACGGGAGGGAAGCGCCCCGCAGCCCCCGGCCCCGCCGCTGTCCCGCAGGGCAAACGCCCCCGCAGCGGCCCCGGCCCCGCGCCCGGCGCCCCGCTCCGGTCGGAGCCGTTTCTGCCCGCGCTGCCGGTGCCGCCGGGAGCGCGGCCGCGCGGTTCCCTCGGCTCGGGGCCGGCGCCGTCGGGCCCCGGGGGGCCGCGGGAAGGGGCTGCCAGGCCGGGCGGCGGTGCCGCCGCGGGGGAACCCCCAGAGCGCCCGGCCCGGCCCCGGCCCGCCCGTGCCTTGGCCGAGCTGGGCTCTGCCCATGGGGCGGGGGGAGAGAGCCCGGGAAGGGGCAGTGTCCTCCTTCCCTCTCACGCCGCTTTCGCCGCTCCTGCTCCTTCCCCCGGCCCCTCCTTGCCCTCCTCCGGAGCGGCAGGACCCGGGCAACAGGGCCAGAGCCCCTTCCCGGAGGGGCCCGGATAGCGGGCACAGCGGAGCGGAGCGGGGAGGTCGGGGCGAGGGGGCGGGGAGCCGCGGGGCCGCCGGCTGCGGCGCGGGGGAGAGGGGAGAGGGGCCCGACTGCTCCCCTCTCCCGCGGGGAAACCAGTGCCGGGGAGACGGGGCGAGGAGGGGAGGGGGGGAGCGCCGCTCTCCCGGGCTCCGCGGCGGCAGTGGCCCCCGCGAAAATCAAGTCCCGGAGCTGTCTCGGGATCGGGCGCGCAGCAGCCCACCCACCCTCCGCGGCCCGGCCCGGCTCCCGGCCGTTGCCCCTCCAGGCGTTTCCAGGGCCGGCCCGGGGTAATCTACGGCGGGGCCGGGAAGAGGGGACGAGCGGGCGGGGAAGCGCCGCTGCCGCTAAAGCTCATCACAGCGGAGCGCCGGGTCGGCACGACAGCGCCGGCGAAGCGCTGCCAGCGGGAGGGGAGAGCTTCGGCTGGGAAGTCGCGGCCGGACGGGATCGGGCCCCTCGCCGGTCCCGGGGAGGCCAGCGGCCGCCCGGCAGCAGTCGCCTCTCCCTCGGGGGCACCCGCGCCCGTCCCCCCCGCGCCCCCTGCAGAGCTCCACCTTTTACGGCGGCGCCGGGGGGGGCAAAGAAAAGAGGGGGCTGCGGGGGCTGCAGGGGCGAGAGCCCCCCCGCCCTGGGCACGGCGGGACCGGGGCGCTGCGGGAGCATCTCCGGCACAGGTCAGCCCCGGCGGCGGGTGTCCGTCCGCCCCGCAAACGCCCGGGGAGGGCAGGGTGGGCAGCAGCGAGCCCCGCCGGCCCGGCCCCGGGATGGGGAGGCGGGGATGGGCGGGTCCCCCCGCGGGAGCTCGGCCGCCGCCAGCCCCGCCGCTCCCCTCCCTCCCCCCGAGCGGCGGGGACAGCCCGGCCGCCCGCCCAGCGCTCGGCTCTCCCGGGGGGCTCCGGGCCGCCCCTGGCAGCGGGGCCGGAGGAGCAGCGGGGCCCCGGGCGGGCTCAGGGAGAGCATCGCTCCGCTCCGCACCCGGCCCCCGGCCCGGCCCCGAGGAGCGGCGCCGAGCGCGGCTTCCCCCGCCTCGGCCGGAGGACTCGGGTCTCACCGCGCCTCGGAAGGGGCAGCGGGATCCGCCGCCGGAGCCCGCGCGCGGTGCCGGCCTTGCCCGGGACAGTGAGCCGGGAACGGCCGTGGGAGCCGGGTCCCGCCACCGGCAGCCAGAGGAGCCGCGGGGGAGAGCGGGAGACCGGGCCGGGAGGGCGCGGGCTGCGCAGGGGGAGAGAGCGCAGCGGCTGCCGCCCGCCGGGGCTCCTGCCGGCCCGCCGGGAAAGGAGCCCCGGAGCCCGGACAGCGCGCTGGGTGCGCCTGACGTCACCCCGCCGGGCTGTTCGCCCTTTTTTCCCCTCAATCTGGCCAAGCTCAGCAGCAGCTCGTACACAGGAGTTACCCTTTTCCTCCAGCTGTCGAACAGTCGAATAATGCTTTGTTGTTACCTTTGACATTGAACTACGAATTTCCGTGGATCAACGGCCAGAAAGTCAGAAGAATTGGTGATTCGGGACTTCAGTACCCTTGGGGAAAAAGGGAAAAGGCCGGTGGTTCAGCCCGGCTCTTCCCTGTCTGATTCGTTACTATTATTCTATCTGGTGATGTGGATGGACGGAGAGACTCACTCTGAGCCCAGATGAGCCGGTTTATAAACACCACCGCCTGAAGGGCTCCGGTTATACTTTGTCAAAACGACAAAACGGTGGAGACGTGCGGGGACAGCACGATGGCGGGACCGCAGGAAAGGTCCTGTAAGAGCATGACCGGCTTGTTAATCGATTAATGTTTATTGAGTGTAAATATTTGGTAAAGTTTTTAGGAAAACAGGCGATTCTAAATGATTAGACCAGTCAGCAGGGCTTTTGAATAACGCATCCCATTAAATACATCTAAATATCTCTGTAGCGATTGCTTTATTTGCAGGGCATCCCCCGCATCTTTCTCTCCCGTTCATTTGTTCTTCCGCCGCCGGCAGCCGGTTTCTTCTTGGCGCCTTCGCCTGAATATCAGGATCCCCAAATACGTGTTTCTCCCTGTACTTATAAACTGAACGTTTACAGAAAATGCTCTTTCAGCCTTGACATCGGGAGCGGTAATCACTTGGAAATTTCGAGTCGGAAGCAAAACTATGAAACTAAGGGGAAACCGAACTGAGCGCGTATACATTTTGCTGGTTGGTGACTTCTGGTTTGTAGACAGCATTTAGTTTAGACAGATTTGATTAGAGACGTATTTTTCCCAATAAAAGCCTTTTCTTTCTGTTTCAAATTACAAACGCTTTTCTCCTCCCTCCCTCCCTCCCTCCCCCCCGCCCCCGCGCCCCAGTGCATGATTTTCACGTTTCCTTATTTCCACCGGAAAAAGGCGATTATTTCCCATCGCTTTCCCCCATCCATCCTCAATCTCGCTACAAAAAGAACGGATATTATTATCACTAATGACGCACCCGAAAGGCGCCTGCGGGGCGCGGGGTGCCGGGGAGCCCGCTCCCCTCCGTCCCCGGCCGCGCTCCCGCTCGGGGGGGGCCGAGGGACGGCCGAGCTCAGGGGACACGCCGAGAGGGCAGGGCCGAGGGCTCGCACCCCGAGGCGCGAATCCTTTTAACGGCAACGACTGACGTGAATCAGCGAGAGACCGGGCCTTCTCCTCGCCCGGCTCCGACCTGGCAGCTCGGCATCGCCCACCGTCCCCAAACCCTCTCCCGGTCCCTGCGCCCGGCGGAGACCAGCCGGGAGCCGGGACCCCCGCAGCGCCCGGGGGACAGAGCCGCGTCCCAGCGCCCGCCCCGGCGGCAGCGCTCAGCCCCGGCCCCGCCGTCACCGCCGCGCCCCTCCCCCGGGACGGTGCGGCTCGGCAGTGACCGACTCCGGCCGGAGCGGCTGCCACCTCCCCCCAAACCGCGCTCGGCCCCTCACAGACACCCCGCTCTCTGCCTGTAA
Organism: Leptosomus discolor; assembly: GCF_034619465.1. Lineage (NCBI taxonomy): Eukaryota > Metazoa > Chordata > Aves > Leptosomiformes > Leptosomidae > Leptosomus > Leptosomus discolor. Next base: position 130,178 of record NW_028237866.1, read on the forward strand.
ACCGCCCGCGCCAGCGCGCCCCGCGGAGGCGTGCGGAGAGCGGAGCGCTCACGGCAGCCGCTCCCGCCGGCCCCTCCCGCCTACGCGGGGCTCGGGGGGTCCCGCTGCCGTCCCCGCCTCCCGCCCCCGCTCCCCGCCGTTCCCGGGGCCGGTCCGCCCGCGGCAGAGGCGAGCCCGGCCGGCGGCTGAGGGCGCCGGGCGGGACGTGCCGGGCGCCGGGCGAGTCCCCGCTGGCTGCGGCTCCGCTGGGAGCGCGGGGGCGGGCGGGGCAGGGCAGGAGGGAGGAGACCGGCAGGGCGGGGGCTGGGCTGCGGGGGCTGGAGCGTTCCACAGCCACGACCCCCTGTCACTCCTCCCACCGTTCGGCACCCGAGGCCCGTGCTCAGCCTCCGGCCCGGCAAGGCTCCCCTCGGCGGAGCGGGGACGGTCCCGCAGCTCCACCGCGGCGGGCGGCAGAACCAGCACCGGAGCTCCCCGGGGCAGCACAGACAGCTACCGCGGCCCTCGCTCCGCACCCTGGAACGCAACAGCTCCGCTATTTCAGTCAGAACTGCTGACAGTGAGGGAGAGTTCAAATCCCTGACAGACAGAGGTGCCTCTCTCAAACGGTCCTTCGCCGGCACAGCCCGGCTCACGCACGGGCAGACCAGGCGCCAGCAGGGGCTCCCCGGGGGCCCGCTCTGTCCCGGGAACCGCGCTGCGCACCCCTCTCGCTCAGACGGACACGACCAGCGGCAGCACCGCGGGGGCCGGGGCGTCTCTGCGCGTTCGCCGCGGGGAAAGGAGCTTCGTCAGCGCCTGGGCTCTGCCCCAGCCGATGCTGAACCAGACCCGACGGGACCTCCTGGGCTGCAGCATCTCCTCCCGCAGCGAGGAGCAGGCGAGGCGCAGCGGCTCCCGGCCGGGCTCTCACGCAGAGGGTCGCGGCGAGCGGCTGCAGCCTCCCCCTGCCCCGCGGGGAGGAACTTGCCCAACTTTCGCAGTGTCGCAGCCCGGGGCTTCTTCCAAAGCGCCCCCACCCTCCTTCTGCCCTCGCAGTCATAACCCCTTCGTTATCCTTGTCTGCACTTTGAACAGCAAAACCAACAGCCCGCGCCTCTTCCACACCTAATCCCCTGCCGGCTTTTCCTCTGGGCAGGAACAGCAGCCGTCGGCACAGTTGCCGTTTAACCGCCGCCGGGAGCTCAGCCCCACACAGCCGCTGCTCACTTCCCCCCGGTGGGACGGCGGAGAGAATCGGAGGAGTAAAAGTGAGAGAACTCGTGGGTGGAGATAAAGGCCGTTTAAGAGGCAAAGCAAAAGCTGCGCACACAGGCAAAGCGAGACAAGGACTCCAGTCACCCCTTCCCATCGGCAGGCAGGCGTGCAGCCCCCTCCAGGAGAGCCGGGCTCCACCACGCCTTACGGGTACTTGGGCAAACAAACGCCACCGCTCCCAACGTGTCCCCCTTCCTTCTTCTTCCCCCAGCTCTTTACTGCCGAGCATGACGTCACACGGTACGGCACAGTCTTTCGGTCAGCTGGGGCCCCCTGTGCCGGCTCTGTCCCCTCCCAAATTCTTCCGCACGGCCGGCCTGCTCGCTGCTGGGGCAGTGGGAGAAGCAGAAAAGACCCGGACGCTGTGCAAGCACTGCTCAGCGGGAATGAAAACTTCCCGGGATTATCGGCTCTGATGCCAGCACAAAGCCATCGTCCTTTGGTCATCAAAGAAAAAAAAAAAAAAAAAGAAAAAAGAAAAAGAAAAAAGCGCGGGACAAGCTGTTTTTTCCCCCACAAGGCTCCCAGGCGGAGAGAGCAGGACGGGCTGACCCAAGCTCCAGCCCGGCCGTGTCGGAGCCGCCTCACTCCTCGCCACGGCCCGTCCCGACCCTGACGCGAAGCCACCGGAGCCCCAGGGCGCACCCCTGGGGGCCCTGGCTCGGGAGAGAGCGGGGCCGAGCCGGAACGGCTCCCAGACCGCCTGGCCCGCACGGACGGGGCAGCCCCGCGGAAACCTCTACCGCGCCCTTCGCTCCACACCCGCAGCGAAACCGCTCGCCACCCGGGGGGCCCCTCCCCTCCCCGCACCCGGGCCGGGCCGGGCGGCTCCCGCACGGTCGCTGCCGCCGCCTACCGCCCCCCCCGCCGCTACCCGAGGCCCAAAGACGCCCCTGCCCCAGTCCCGCCGCGGGCACCGCGGCCCCGCCTGCCCCGGTCCCCGGCGCTCCCGCTCGGCCGACGGCTCCTCCTGCCCCGCGGGCACCAGCCCGCACCCCGGGCAGCGGAGTCCGGCACCGCCCGCCCGCCGGGAGCCCCGCGACGCCGCCGGGGCCGGGGCCGCCGCTCCCCAGCAGCCCCCAGCGAGCAGCCGGTGGCTCCGCCGCTCTCCGCCGCCCAGCCCGGCCGCCAGCCCAGCCCCGGGCCGGCCCCGCTCTCCCCAGCGGCGGCCCCCGCCGCGGCAGCGCCGCCCCGCCCCCGCCGGCCCTCCTCCAGAGCCATCAGCACCGCTGGCACCGCCCGTGACGTCAGCTGTAAATTCCAGACCCGACTGCCGAGCTGCAGGCATTCCAGTCACAGCCTTGTCAGGCTCATAAGCCTTCACGGGCTGTTTCACCGCCGTCCTCGGCTCCAAGATCCCTCCCAGCACTCCCGCCAGCACACCCTTTCTTCTTGAAGGCTGCCACAAAGGGAACCAAGGGAAAAATCACGTTCAAAAGCCCAACCTAAAGAGTGAGCAGTAAAAGCAAACCCCAGAACTGTTAAGATAATCGCTGTTCAGAGGACAAATTAATGTGCAAGGTGCCTCAGGCGCCAACGGTTTGGCTCTTCCCACAACTACCACGAGCAACTCCGAATGCAGGCAAAGCTCTCAAGGGCAGGGTAAACAGCTTTTTGTTCTTTGTTCTCCTCAGCCCCACTCACCCACTGGTTAGATACACTTGTTAACTGAAACGGGACTTCAAGACTTACCTGTTCATTCTCAAAATGTTAAATGCTAAAGGAACATTGTTTAAAAATTCTGCAAATATTCTTTACTTGAAGTTTCTGGTTTACATTAAATAGGTGTATGCTGGTGATTGGCTAATTATTTGAAAGAGCTCCAGGCCATATTTATTACTTCCTTACCAAGCAGCCAGCAGACACCTCATATAAAATGAGAACAACAGAAAGAGGTCAGGGAGTTTCATCTCCCGAACCACGACACTTTGTCTAGGAAAACATTCTGCTCTACAGGCAGAAGAAGAATGACGTGTTACACAGAGATAATTACTGTTTGATCCCCAAACTGCACAAGTAAAACACAGTTGAATTATTGATGAAATGAGCCTTCAGGGTACATGAAAGCATAAAGTGTAAATATTTCCTGAACTGCCAGAAGTTCAGCTGTCTGACAAATACCAAAAAACATGGGGAAATGGGAGACTGAACCTCCCCCCCTTCTGTCTGCTCGTAATGCAGCAAAACAGAAACTACAAGATCAAGTTGATGTTCAGCTGCTCGGCCAACAGGAAGGGAAAGTGCCTGTCACAGAGCCCTGATATCGTCGCCTTGACAAAAGCTCCTCCACTGGGTGACACTGGGGTATCATCTCTAATCTGGTACAGTCAGTCAGGAAGGGCTCTGAGAGATGCACGGCCAGATTGGAATGCATCCTGTCTGATAGAGAGGAAAATGAAATATGAAGACAATTCTTTCATTTACAGCCTGAGCAAGGAAACCCACCAACTCACATTAAATGCTGGTAACACTAGCAAGGATACAGTCACAATTATAATCTCAGCCATAAACAAACATACTGTCATTCAAAATTTCTTAGCGACATACAATTACAAATAACACGTTATAATGACCCATGAGATTTCCAATCAACAGAATCGCTGTTAAGCTCCATCAGAGAGGCCACACAGAGTAACTCATTGTATCTTTCCATTTTGCATAGTTAAGACCAGAATGAACTACAACTGTTAAAAGAGAACAACAATCATTTATTAACACACAGCCGAATAATACCAGTCCAGTTTGGAAAACAGGGAGTAGATTGATGTGACATTCTAACTTATTCTGAAGCAACAGGAAAAACTGGCCTCACCACAAGAATGGGACAGCTGTACACACACGGATATACAGAGTTCATTTTTTTTTTAAACAGAACAGAGTCTAATTCTATTTTTAATTAAAAATACCTATTGATGTGCATAGGTATATGTGTGTGCATGCACACACCCACACCCCCACAGGGTAGATTTTTATCATCTCTATTGTGTAGCAGAAAATGGTGCTATTCACACCTGCCCCTGGTTTCCAATGACACCCAAGGGTTCTCAGTACCTCTGAAAAGATGCTAAAGTCTCCAGGGAATTCAAGTTTGTGAGAAAAGATGAACCACTCACTTCCCTAAGCTTTCAACCTGTCCCAGGCAGGCTGAAAACCAGTAGCTGTGCGCTATCCCAGCGGAAGGCTCTAACGGCTGGAAGGCTCACACGAGAACAGCACTGCCGCAGGAGCGGGATTCTGGCTCCGGTACTGAGGGAGCACGTTGCAGGGCTTTCCCTTGAGCTCGCTGCTGGATGCTGGGTGTCCCAGGAACACAATTCGTTGGCTTTGCAATACGCAGCACCAGGGACTCCACATGATACTGCACAACAGGTTGGATACAGTCACTGTAATTTCAGAAATGCAGAGTAAACACGGCTGTATCCAACTGTGCGAGTACACACTCACATTTCCTGAATTTAAAGTACGGACAACCAGTTTTCCAAAATAAACAGCCACGCTCTCGCTTTTAAGGTACATTTTCTATCACATACAGTGGAACTTTTCCATGTGTTTCCTCATCATTTAGCCCTAATAACTGAAAATGAAGCACTTCTAATTTTTACCTATGGAAAAATAAACACCCAACAGGCTGCAACAACATGTGCGGATGGCCATGCTGCAGTCAGGGAACAAGAGTTTACTGAACTGTAGTTTTGTTGGACTTGCAGAACACTGAAGAAAACACAGTATAACATGCAGCTGGTGAGCATTTTCCCGGTCATCATTCCAGGAATGAGGCACTGCATTATTATTTCAACATCTGGGAAAACAGAGAAATGACACGGGAGCTGTGTCAGCTGGTAATTGTGCCTCCAAGCTTTTAACCGTGAGGAGTAACTAGAACGTGCTTTGCAGCAAGAGAACTAAGGGAAGAATCCAAGTTAGCCCAGTTCAAAAGTCTGCTGCTTTGCTCTGGGTATTGTGCTTTCTGCCTGAGGATGCCACAAGTAGTACAGGAAGCATAAAACCCCCAAAAGTTTAAGAACTGTCACCTTGTTCGAGACATCACAAAATGTTGCATGTGGAGGTAGCAACATGAGAAAAAAACAGCCCTATTTATTTATTACTCAATGCTTTAGTAAGGCTTTAAAAGCACTGATAGCCAGGTATTCACTGTGTCCATTCACAAGAAAAAACAAAGTAGCTGAAAATTACACACATGGGTGGCAAAGGACTGAAAATCCCAAAATATCCAAGAACAGCCCCAGGTAATCCTGATTCTGTTCTTTGTAAGCAACTCAATCACGGCTCAAAAGCCCTCTGCCTGACGCACTACACATTCAAGTATTGTACTGAATGGCTTCGGTCTAATTTCTTTAACTCTGACGTTATCAATGAACTCAGAGAACCAACAGCTTTAACCAGACCCTGCTACCTCACAAACAGGTTGGGGTTTGAAAGTGTAGCTCTGCAGCAGCATGAGCTGCTGCTGCTGCCTTGCACTAAGCTGTGTCCAGTGCTGAGCTCAGGTGTGTGATGAGGTGCTCAGGGACCGGATCTGGCAAGAGCGAGGGGTTTGGGTTGGTTTTGTTTTCTTTTTTCTAGTGTTCAGCAAGTTCTTCAGTCATCTGACTAATAATCCCTAGGTCTATGACCATCTCCCTCTTAGATTTGTTTCGTCTACTATGGAATATTCAAGATAGCTTAATAAAATAAAAGAAAAAAACACCTTTAAAAAAGGTCTTGTAAAACTTTCAACACTGAGGAAGAGCTGAAAACTTGTTTTTAGTTTTGATTCCATTAATTTCTACTACGTGGAAATGACTCAGGTATTCCTTCTTGTCATTGAAGACAACAGAACGAGTTAAAAAATTTCAACAAAACAAGGAACAAAATCTGAAATACAAACTAGTTGGATAAACCTCTTTTAATGCAGGTTTATTAAATGCAATTCTTCTGTCACAGAACAGATTGACAGAACAGTCGAGGTTGGAAGGAGCTTCTGGAGACCATCTAGTCCAACCTCCCTGCTCAAAGCCTATGACCTCGTCTAGTCTTTCAGTTGGCTTTGGATTTTTTTAATTTGACTCCAGTTTCTACACAAAGGTATGTTTCACAAATTCATTTTCACAAACGTATGATTTTTGTGTATAGGAACTGATGTGTTTTGCTAACCCGTTGGAGCACGGGTGGAAGGAGCCATCCCCCGTGCTGCCCGGCACCGTAATACAGAATCCCTGCTTAATAACACTGAGTTGTCAGTGAGTTTTCTTTGAGTCAGTTACAGCACTGCTTCAGCAAATGCTTCCCAGGCTCTGGAGGTGAAGTGGCCTCATGAAAAACTCAGTTTGGGTAAACATCAAGATTTTAACTATGCAGAGGCAAATTAAGCTTCAAAACACACATTTAAAGAGATACACAGACGCACAAGTCAGCAGAGCGTGTGATTCTGTGATTTTTCTGAACACAAATGGCACTAAACACATGACTAAAACTTTCTTAAAACATACACTTAAACCAAAAAATGGCCCAAGTTTCAGATGTTCAAATGCCTACAACTTCTACAGCCTAAACTCAAGAACATAATAGGTGTAGAACAAGGCTTGAATTTTCCAAATTTGCCAGAAGTAGGGAGGTACAGAGAAGCTACTATAAGCTGTCTTAAAACAAGAATTTTTACCATAGTGAAAAAAACCCCACTGAAACGCAAAATCCAAACCAGTTTGGGTTTTTGGGTTTGTTTGGTTTTTTTTTTTGGTTGGTTGTTTTTGGTTGTGGATTTTGGGTTTGGTTCATTTGTTGGCTGGATTTTTAAATGACGATCAAGTTGAGGACATCAATACCAAGTACAAAAAAAACCCCGCAAACCACTCCCTCTCCCCACTCCCTCTCCTGTAAGTAGAAGTAGGATGAGTTGCCTCCTCTTGTTGTCCCACAAATCCAACTCTTCTACAATCCTTTCCTCCCTATATCTAAAGTATAAAACGAGCTCGATCTTGTTTAAAAAGCAGTGACTATCAAGACAGAACACAAAGGCTTACAGCACCGTCAAGACTCAATGGTTGAAACCGTTTCCTCAGTTGCAAGTCGAGCCATCCCCTTACCACTATGTACCTCACAGAAACAGTACTTTCCCCTTCTCTCATAGAGGAAAATAAATTCTAGATTGGAAGGTAAAAAAGAACGGGGGGCGGGGGGGGGGGGGGGGGGGAAGGTGTTTGAAGCGGGTAAGCAGAAGCCTCAGCTCTGACCACGGAGGCGAACATGAGGTTTATCACTCACGACGCTGCTCCTGGATCCCACGCTGCCACCGGGAAGGCGAACTCACCCGGGAAAGTCGAGTTTCAGATTGATTTCTGCCCGAGGGAAGGAACCGCAGGGAGATCCTGCCTACGTCAGCTCCCCAGCCACATCCCCCACGGCGCCACACGAGCCTCCCCAGCTCGCGCGCTCCGTTTTGAGATGAAAAACAGCTAAAAAGGAGCTACAAGGCGCTGGCCCAAGGGCACCTCCTACCTGCCAGCTCTGCAGCCTCGTCAGAGGGGGGGGTCAGGCCCCAAGCGCCGGCGGTGGCCGATGACCCTGTGCCCGATCGCGGCTTTGTCTCGGAGCCGCGCGTGCCTCCCGCCCGCCGCCCCGCGAGCGCGTTCATCGCCGCAGCGGGGACCGAAGGCGGAAGCAACCGGCGGGACGCTCGCAGCCCCGGGACCGTTGTCCCGCAGGCGCCGGCACGGCGGGAGACGCGGCCCGGACGCGCCCGCCCTCCCCCGGGCAGCGGAGGGGCCGCCCCGGCCCCGACCCCCGACCCCCCCCCGCCCCGGGCCGCCCTCCCCGCGCCGCGCCGGCGCCTGCGCTCTTGCGCCGCTCGCACTTGCGGTGAGAGCCCGGGGGAAGAGGCGCTGCCGGGGCCGCCTCGCCGTCCGGCGGCGGGGCCGGCGCTGCGGCTGCCGCGACACCAGCCCCGGCCCGGGCCGAGGGAGCTGCAGCCCCGCGGCCGGGAGGCCTCTCCCGGCGGGAGCGCCGCTGCGGGGCCCCGGAGGGGAGCGAGGTAACGCGGCGTCCGCCCGCGGGGCCTCCGGTCCCGCTCTCTGCGTCCCTGCCGCCGGGCCCGCTCCCCTTCCCTGGCCGCCCCGTGCCTTCGGAGAGCCGCCTGCCGGGGACGGCCGCGGCGGGGTGGAGGTGAGAGGGTTTCATCTCGGCGCTGCCGGGGGGGGAGGCGGGGAAGGAGGGAGGGAAGTGCTTGACGGCCCTTGCCGTAACTGCAGACCGTGGGGGCTGGGAGCTGAACTGGGAAGCCGCAGCTTTCGGGACTTGTCACCTTGGCCGTCACGCCGTACTCGAGGTCACCTCGCCGGGAAGCGAGGGAGGGCAGAGCTGAATCGTTGGACTCGGAGATGCGGTTGTGTTTAACTGAAACAAAATGACAATCAATGCCCCTGGTTGTGCTTTCTTACAGCACACAGTGGGTTTTCCTTAGGAGAACCCTCGCTGTTGAAAGCTGTGGGAACGGAGCCGATGGTTTTGCATTCAGGTGGCCTCTTAAGTGGCAAATAAATACGTTCCATGGGAAGATAATGTTGTAGCTTTTGGCTTTGTAGGTGAGGTAAAAATTTCAGCTGTTGAGCTGCAGCAGGCACAGTTCTCTGTAGCTTCAGTAATGCCAGTGTCAGTAACCCTTGCTGCTTGTCGGTGTGGGTTTTGAGGGGAGATGGTATTTTACTTGGTATGAAGGACTCAACACTGTTTTACTGTCTGCAGTCACAATTTGATGCTCTGTTGACCATTCGCAGTGTGTTCAGAAGCGTTCTTAGCCTCACCTTCCTTCAGAGAAGTCCTCTCTGATGTCTCTGGTGTACCTACTGTTCTACGGTTTCCCAAACCTCAACCCAAATCAAAAGGCAGTACCTAGGAATCGCTCCCTTTTGGGTGGAGTTTCTAAACAGTTTTGTGTAGGTGCCTCCAGCAAAGAAGATAAAAATAGCCATTTCAGTTTCTAGGTGCTTTGCCTGAAGTTTCTGCAAAGCTTTAAGCTCGCTCACATCAATCAGTGAGGCTTTAGAATTATCTCTTGTTTTATTTTGTTTTGTGGTTTTGTTTGGATTTTTTTAAACACAACTTTTCCTGTGTCCCTTGAAACAACTCTCCTGGTAGAGGTGGAGGGAGAAGGACTGGGAAGAGTCATGGCTCAGGGGTGACGTAGCCAGGCACGCTGCTGGATGCAAACTCTAACGGACTGAGGCCCGTGGACTGCAATTAGACAGCCCAAACTGCTAGAGCCCCCAAAGGTGTTCCTGGTGCTTCTGAGTGTGGCTGTGCTCGAGGCAGGAGTGTTCGGCCTTCCTGTGAACCGCCAGTTGAGCCCTGTGTTTGAGGGTGCTGTAACACTGGGTAGTATGATGACTTGGGGAACTTTTCTGCCCAGTTAGAATCCCACAACTTTGCAAAGGCAGTAACTTTTGTAATTACGTCTTTTTTTACGAGGTGCTTGGTGGACGAGGAGAAGCTGAGCCTGGAGAGCTGTGGCTGAGCAACCCCGAGGCGATACTTACGGACTGGTCCCACGTGTGGGATTGGAGAGACGGGAGCAGGTCAGTTAACAAACACCTTCATCTCGGGGGGACATGAAACAAGCTTTTTTGGCAATGAAGGGGTATAGAAATGGCTAGCTTCATCTAGCTAGAGACAGGCTGATTCAAAGTGTGAAAGTCTCCTCGAAAACAAAGAACCCTGAAGTAGTGGAGAACTTGCTGTGCTTCAGAAGGTTTGGTTAAAATTTAGGCACTCACGAATAAGAACCTCTAAATACCTGTAGCCTGTGCACGTAAATACAACGTAGGCAGAGAAGTTTCTTGGAAAAGCTTTACACCTCTACCGTGCTTTACCAGTTCAGCAGTGTCAGCAACTGGGGATTTTAAAAGCTCTGATTCTCAGATCAGAGTTCACGGTACAGGTTTCTGGGTGTGCGCTGTGTGTTTTATTCTGGCAGAAGAACAGGCCTGTATGCTGTGACCCCTGGGGTACCTTGTGGGTGTAGCTATCAGTACACCTTTAAGGTGAAGAGTGTGTGCATGTCCAGAGAACCCAGTTATTTCCAGGCCCACCCAGTTTCCTGGAGGATGGTGAGGACTGTGCAAGGACTGAGCTGTGAACGGAAGGAGTTTGCCATCAGCTGAAGTAAAGGTCTGCGGGGTTGTTTTGTGATTAGGAAAGATAATTGGCTGCTGGTCTTCCAGTTCCTCGAGCCCCTTGCTTCTGTCAGGAAAAAGGGCAGCTGTCTGGTACAAGACCAGTTGTGCTGGTGGGTTGCTGGGGAGGTGTTCAAACCAGGGCTCGCTTGCCAAGGGCAACGTCAGGTGGTGAAGAGGGAGACCCCTGGGTCCGAGTTGCCAGGGCCAGGAGCAGCAGTCGGTCTCTGCCCAGACTTCTGGAATGCCGTGGGGACAGGTTTGCTCGTGCCAGGCTGGGGTCTGTTAGATACAGCCTACGCTCAGCCACGGGGAGTGGAATTTCGGGGTGGGATTACTGTGCAGCACAGGGGGGCACAAATTCCTGTGTTTTCATCTCCCCCTTTAGCGTAAGACTTAAGTTTTTATACGGTGCTGACTCAGCAGCCTATTTCAGCAGCTTAGAATTAGGAAAGGTTGTTTCACAATTAAAGCCACTGAATTTCGTGCTGCTAGTCAGAAGCTGGAGATGTGAAGTAATTCGAATTCAGATGTTTCATGTGGCTGTAAATGATTCCTGGGTTGTCACCTGGGGGGTCAGTCTGTGGGTGCAGGGGTGGAGGCGGCACAGCAGGAGGTGTGTTCCTGCGGGGCGGGTGGCGAAGGGGTGAGCGTGCGAGGGGAAGCCTCTGGGCGTAGTCACAAGGGAGACTTGTGCAGGACTTGCAAAGTGGGGGTTTTATGGTGGTCCTACGCTAGCGTGGTACAAACTGCCTACAACGGCGGGCACTGGTGCTGCGCTGCAGAAGGGAACGTCCTAACCCCTGGCCCGTGTTGCCCCCGAGACTTCCTCATGTCACATCCCGCTTCTTCGTTGCCCCTTCTCCATGGGCTCAGGGTTACAGTCTTCCCGTGTCTCAAGTGTGTTTCTGACCGTCAGAACAAATTTCTAATGGGTTTAATATTTAGGAAAATGAATGTAATACTTATTGTAGTTTACTCATGCATTAATTACCGAGTTGGAAAAAAAGCCGTGTTCTTTGAGATGTGAGCCGTGTTCAGCGTCCTTGTTGTGATCCATTTTATACTCACATTGTGTAATGCTGACCTTGGGGATGAAGGTATTTCTGCGTGTTTTATTGACTTACATCTTGAAAGTGAGGTGTTGATATGTACGTTAGATGTTAGGCAGGACAAAAACATAATAGAAAAGCACAGTAATGGTATCTTTCCCTCTCACCCAGTTATTATGGTAGAGCAAGTTTTTTTGTTGGGGTTTTTGTTGTTGTTGGGTTGGGTTTTTTTGTATTTAGAATGGTCTGTCTGTTCCCTGTTTAGACACAGAGGCATGTGAGATGTTAAAGCTGTTGTGACCTGATGCATCTACAGCTCCAAATTAAGTGGATGAGTGGGTTAATTGATACAATATTGAAACAGAGGAACCTATTTTATTGTAGTTCTGATTTTGCATACATACGAGATATGATGTAATAATATTTATGCAATGCATGAGTAACTATTCATTATTAAAAACTGTAGAGCCTGAGGTTGTCTGGCAGTTTCTTACATTGAGGTAAAATAAAGCTGGTTTTATAAATACTTGGTATCAACTATTTTGACTTTTAGGCTGTTTGAATTAGCTTTGTAGTACTGAGGCTTAATCATCTTTACTGTTAGGTGTAAATAGCAGCAGGAAAACCAACCCAGTTCTGCTGCGAGTATTATCTGTTCCTCTGTTTCCTACCACAGAAGTGGGTTTTTTACCCTCAGATTAATGTTCATGTTGGAAGGGACCTCTAGAGATCATTTAGTTAGTCCAAGCGCCCTGCTCCCATCAGGGTCACCTAGACCAGCTCCAGGGATGGAAACGCCACAGCCTGTCTGGGTAAGTTCCAGTGTTTGACCACCCTCACAGAAAAACAAAACAAACAGCAAGGGAGGGGGGGGAACCATGAAAGAAAGAAACCAAACCCACCCAAAACTTACTTTTTAAGTTTCTTGTTTCCAGTTGTGCCTGTTGCCTCTTGTCCGTTCACTGGGCACCACTTGGGTGAGTCAGACCCACTCTTTTTTACTGCTTCCCATCAGGTTTTTATACGCATCAATAAGATTCTTTCCCGCCATCCCCTGTCCTTCTTGAGGCTACAAAATCCTGGCTCACACAGCCTTCCCTTGTATGTCCGATGCTCCAAGCCCTTCATCGGGCTCCAGTATGTCCGTGTTTGCCTTGTACTGGGGAGCCTAGACCTGGGCCCAGCACTCCAGATGTGTCTCACCAGTGCTGAGCAGAGGGAAAGGGTCACGTCCCTCGACCTGCTGGTGCTCTTCCTAATGCAGCCCGGGACACTGTTGGCCGCCTTTGTGGCCGAGGCGCGTTGCTGGCTGCTTCACCCAGGACCCCGGGTCCTGTTCTGCAGAGCTGCTTTCCAGACAGTCTGCCTCCAGCCCGCAGTGAGGGACGGGGTTATTCCTCCGCGGGTGAGGACTTTGCATTTCCCCTTGTAGGGCTTCAGGAGATTCCTCTCTGCCCGTTTCTCCGGCCTGCCGAGGTCCTGCTGAATGTCAGCACAACCCTCTGGTGTGTAAGGCACTCCTCCAAATGTTATCATCTGCAGACCTGCTGAGGGTACACCTGTTCGCTGTCCAGGCCGTTAATGAAGGTGTTCAGCAATATTGGCCTCAGTGTTGACCTCTGGAGCACCACTAGTGACTGGCCTCTGTGTTGCATTACCACAAGGCTGCTTCTCCTCACTTCAGTTTCATTTCTCTCTCTGCTGCATAACAGCCAAATCTGGTTTAGAGCTCTCCAGGGTGTGTTTTGTTGTTACCTCTTCCTTTTTTTAACATGCCGTCCTCTGGGGTGAACGTGTACGTGATGCATTTCATTTCTGATTACAGCAAGGCTTGTTTTGTAGCTTTTAGAAAACTTTTATGTAGATATCTTGGGTATGGTATGACTAAAGTAATAGTGACAAATCCTGGGTCTGTATTTTCTGATTTTTGATGGTATGTATTACCTGAACAGAAAACACAGGAATGATCTAAAATAACTGAATATAAGTCGTCATTTGACTAAGAAGGTGTTCTGTACCAGAAATACAGTTTTAAATTGTCCCATGTTTTCTTTACTTCAGAAGAGTGGCATATGTTGTGCATAAAGTAATTTAACTTGCCATGGTAATTCAGGTCATTCTTTATTATGTTCTTTTTTAATGGATGGTTCTTAAGGAATTTGTGCATTCACATGTATGTTTGTGAACCTGCAATGCCCATGCAGAGATGGATTTAGTACCTTTACAGTCTAGATTTCTGTTTTGAGTCTGGTGCTTGAAACACCTCCAAAACCCACCAACAAAACCACCCACCATAGGATAGGTGGGAAGAACAGACTAAAGCTCTGCTAAGCATTTAGAGGTTGTGCCAGCATGTCAGGTTTTGGTGAGCTTGTGTTCTTATGCCAGCAGTTGGAAACCTAATCAAGGAAATACAAGTCGGGCAAGGGTAAGTCCAGTCACAGTTACTTCTACAAAATCACGGGCCAGGTATTTTGCTGGTGTGATATCAAGCGTGAAGTCGGGCAAGCTCCAAACGTGTTCAGACCCTGGGCTTAGATTCTCCTGTCTCTCAGTACTGATCAGAATTGGTGCCTGTGGTCAGAAGGCGTCGTCAAAGAGCACTTGATGCTGGCAACGTCTTGTCTGCAGCGAGGGGCAGGACCTGGAAGATCTACTGTCCCTCAAGTTTGTAGCACCCGTTTGCTTGTTTTCTTAGGGGAAATCATTTTTGTGTGTCTCAAAATAATACGGCCACGCTAAAGAAAGGAGAAAAATCTTTATTGCCTGAAAGAGCAGCTTAGAACCTGATAGCTGTCAGATAAATAACACTTCTCAAGAACATTTCTTTCCACTCTTTTGCTTTAAAAAAGTATTTAGTGATCAGGATTATATCTTTTCTGGCAGAGGTAGTGAAAACCAACCATTCAGTAATACATGCAGTGTCAATGCACTGTCCTTTCCTCAGATGGCTGGTACGTGTGTTCAGGGCTCTCAGAATGACTGCATGGTGTTGCCGGAGTTTTGCAGATAGATCCAAAGAAGAGGTCTGAGAAGGCACAGCTAGACTGTGCGTGTGTTACATTCTCTGGAAAAAAACCACACACACCCCCGCAAGAAAAAAAAAAAAAAAAAAAAAAGAAAAAGGAAAAAACTAAACCTCAACAGAGCAAAACTGGAGAAAAGGGGAAAAGAATGAAATCTATTATTTTCCAGTCTCTGTAGGCACCCTGCCCTTCAGTTTTGGACTGAAAGAATTTAGTATGAACTCTGGAGATTTGCACCAGCCCTTTTTCTTCCTCTTGGACCTAAGTTTTCACTTGGATAGCCTGCATGGCAGGGGGCTTCTGGGCTGCTGCGCTGTGCGCTGCTGGCTGAAGGAGTGGAGGAACCAAGGTGTTTTAGAAACACTACAGGCAGCAGAGAGCTCCTGTCAGGGCTTTCACTTCCAGGGTCTAAACCACTTCTCGTGTCTTTGCTGCTCTTTTGTTTCTAGGGCGTCTGGAGATCTTTACTGCAAAGACTTCCCCCAGCGATGTCTCCCCACCCACGCACCATTCCGTGCCCCCCCAGCCGTATGCCCCCCAAGACCCCAGCTACGCACCCCTCCATTTCCATTTACCCCCTCAGCCGTGCCCCCCCATGCCCCTCACCCACTTTGGGCCGAGCTCTCCTGTGCTCCCCAGCCATGTCCCCCCACCCAGCCATGCCCCCCCCCATTTTGGGCGATGCCCCCTGAGCCCCTCCAGCCATGCCCCTGCACCCCTGCTGGCCCCTCCCCCCGTGCTTTGCCCGCACCCCCGGGCTCCGCTCCCCTGCCCGCGCGCCCCCGACCCGGCCGTGGCCCCGCCCCCCGCCCCTCCCCATTGGCTCCCGCCGCGCCGCTCCCCTGGTAGTTTTCGAATATAAATAGGGGCGGCCGCGGGCGCGCGCCCCCCCCCCCTCGCGCACCGGACGGCGGAGCATCGGCGCGGCCCCGCTCCGCTCCGCCGGGGCCGGGAACGGTCGCTCCAACGGGTGTCATTAACGCCTCCCTTCCTTTCCTGCACTCGCCATGGCGGCGCAGGGCGGCCCCGGTGGCCGTGGGCTAGCCGGAGTGGCCAGGAGGCGAGCGGGCATGTCGCCGGTCACCCCGCTGACGCTGGATATGGACAAGCTGGTGGGACTGGGAAGGTGAGTGGAGACGGGGGGGCTGCCCCGCACCGCACCCCCCTCCCCCCCACGCGTGAATGCTGCCGGCTCAGGGCAGTGCTGAGCGCGGAGGGGGGGGACACCACCCACCGCCCCACCCGAGGGGGGCACCCCGAGGGGTACCGGTGGGTCCCCACGGGCTGATCGCCGCCCCCGCCCTGCCCGCAGCCACTGGGACACCCCGAAGCGGCGGGTGGCGGGGCTGTCCTTGCAGAGGCGCCGGGCCAGCCCGTGCCGGGGGTCGGCAGCCTTGGGCTCCCCCCGCAGCTCCGTCTCCTCCGAGTCCTCGGACGCGGGTGAGCGATGGGTGCTGTTGCCACACCCGCCCCTGCCCCGATTCCCCTCCTCCCCGGGGCTGGGGGTGTGCAGGGGGAGCTGTGCCGGGGGGGTGGGCGTTGGGCAGGGGGTCACTGCATGCAGGGAGGGGGCTGAGAAGGCAGGGGAGGGGTTTGAGGGTGGGGAAGGGTCTTTCTGGGGGTGCACGTGGGTGCCGGGTCCCCCGCTCTGTCTCAGCTCCTGGCCATGCTCTGAGTCAAACTGGGATTTTAAACGGGGATTTCCTCCCCAGCGCTTCCTTCCCTGTGCTGGATGATGGGTGGGAGCCCCCCCACCCGCCCAGGCCTGCACCCCGGGGGGGGGCTCGGCTGTGGACCACCCCAGTGGGGGTCCCTGGACAGGGTGATGTGGGACATGTTGGCCAGGATGGGTGGTCCCAGGGTCGTCCCTTTGCCATGCTGGGGGACGGGAGAAGCTTTGGGTGAGGGTCCCACCTGAGCACACAGCAGATCCCACCCTGTGGCCCCCTCCCCAGCACTAGAAGGGAACACAGCTGGGGTGGGGGGGCTCCCCTGCACCCTGCCAGCGCCCCACAGGAGCGGGGGGGGACCTGTGCTGGAGCAGGGTCCCGGGGGCACGGCGTGCCTCCCACCCGCCCCCCCCGATGCTACCCCTGCCCCTTGTTCCCGCAGGAGTGGGGCTGGACTCCCCCACGCAGGAGGACCCCGCGGCACTGGAGGAAGTGTGAGTGTCCCTCGCCCCGCATCCCCCCACTCCGGGAGGTCTCCACCCTTGCCCACTGTGTCCCCCCTGCTCACCCTCCCCAGGCTGCCTGCAGTGCCCACGCTCGGCCTGTCCCAGCCTTGCTGGGGGGCTGTGCTTCCAGCTGTGCCCTCCACCCCAAAATTGATTTTTGGTGGGGGGTGGTGTGAGAAACCACCTCTAGTGGGGCTGTCGGTGCTGGTGCTCGGCCCAGCCCTGCTGCAGGCAGGGGTCTGGCAGCGGGTGCAGGCAAGAAGCCTCTGCGGTGCTGCCGTGCCAAGTCCTCCTCTGGCAGGGACGGCCGGCAGACGGCTCGCTGCCTCACCACGCAGCGGGGTGAGGGTGCTGAGCACCTCCCTGGGCTCCCAGCACCCACGCCTCAGCCTCCTTGGGGTGCTGCTGCCCAGGCCTCGCAGATTTGGGGTGCAGGGATCAGCTGAGAGCCGAGCTCTGCGGGGCTGAGGGGCTCTGGGTGCCACGCCGGTGCCACGCCGGTGGCTTCGCCCACTCCCAGGGCCGTTGGCAGAGCCCCTCTCTGGCAGATGTTGGTGACTGAGTAACTGGGGGCAGATGGTGATGCTGGGGCAGCCTTGGGGCTGGGTGGGCTGGGCTGCAGGGGACACGCCAGTGCCCCCTTCGTCCTGTCGCAGTGTGCAGCTGCATGGCCATATGGCCGACGGCCAGCATCCCCAGCATCTCCGCTGCCGGATTTACATACAGGTGGAGAGCGGGCACCACTGCCACCAGCTACATCTGGGCCCTGAGCGGGGTCAGCGGGGTGCCCTGAACCACCTCAGCGTGCTGCTTAACCCCCCAGCCCAGATTGGGGTCCCCCCGTCTGAAACCAGTGGTTTCTAGATGGGGTTTTAACCCTTTGTGGGGCTGAAAGCCGCTCAGCTGCTCTCCCCTTGGGGGAGCTGATGACCCCTGCGTGGGGTGGGGTCCCTGTAAGGGCTGCGGCTGCCCATCCCCGGGGCTCCTGGGCTGCTCAGGCTGGGGCACGGGGTGCCATCCCCCCTAACCCTGGCTCCTCTCTTCCCGCAGCTTTGAGACAGCCATCCTAGAATCCAGGAGAGCTCTCAAAGAGTAAGTGAAGGGGCTCTGTCCCTGTGCCCAGACCCGAAAGCCAGGCTGTCTGTCTGCCCTTCCCTGGGGTTTGGATCAAGCTGTCGGTGTTGCTCAGTGGCTGGAGGAATTGCTGCCCTGGGGTCCTGTCTGGGGAGGTCTCACCCCACTGTGGGGACCCAGGGGACAAGGGGATCCATGCCAGCTTCGGGGCGGTGGGGGGGGTGGGACGCTGCTGGTCCAGGGCATCTTCTCTCCTCATTCAATCCTTTTCTTTTTGCAGCAATAAGCTCCTTATCCGGAGGATCCACTCACTGCCAGTAAGTCCCGGGGGCTCTGCAGGGCTGAGCTGAGGGCGGCTGGATCCTGCTGTGCGCCTGGCTGAGCTGGGAGGAGGAGGAGGAGAAGGAGGAGGATGGAGCTGGGGAGCGCAGGGGCTGTGCAGCACCTCTCACCCCTCCCAACCCACCCTGCAGCCACAGCTCCTGGGGGCCAGCCCGGTCCTGAAGAACATCTCCCACTGCCGGGAGTTCAACAGCCACGGGGCCAGGGAGCAGAGGGGCCCAAGGAAGCCTGAGGACAAGGTGAGGGGGGGCAGCAAGGCTGGGGAGAGGGAGGCAGGACCGGGGAAGGGGCAGGGGGATGCCATGCCCACCCCCCCCTCCCCCACTGCTGCAGGAGGGGTTTGTCTTCAAGAAGCTGCAGAGGCCAAGTCAGCGCAGCCGGCTGCCCGCCAGCGATGGGGCTGCGGGGAGGGACCCCCTCAGCCAGAGACTCGGCTCTGCACCCGGCCTGCTGGTGAGAGGGGCTGGGGGCGCTGAGAGGGGGGCACCGGGGGTGGGTGGTCCTGCTGCAGGGGCTGCTGAGCCGGGACCTGCTGCTCCAGCCTCCCTGTTTGCACTGGAGACCTGTGGGTGTGGGAGCTGGGGGGATTGGGGTCACTGTGTCTGCAAACAGGGCTGGTGTGGGGCTGGCCCCACTCCTGAGCCATGGGCTGTGTCGTGTCCCCTCCCCAGTTCGACACCCCCGAGAAGGAAAACGCCACCCAGGGCGAGAGCCCCATCATCCTGCGCCGGTGCTCCTTGACCTCCTCCATGTCTGAAGAGGAAGATGATGGCTTTGTGGAGATCCTGGATGAGGAGGAGATGAAGGTAGGGAGGGCTCCTCCATCTGCGCAGCTGGATGGACCCTGGGCAGGGGCTCCGTCCCTGCCCAGGGGGGTGCGAAGCAGCAGTGGGTCTCGTTCCCTTCATGCTCTCCTCTGTCTCTCCCCTGTGGCCCCGCCAGGTGCCCCCCCAGAAGAGCGATACCGACGGGCCACAGGGGATGGAGAACCTACTGACTGCGCCCCTGGTGAGGAAGGAGGAGGCCAAGCCGGTACTTTGGGTGTCTTGGGGGGTGGATGGGGCCCCAGGCTCCCCCTTCCTTGGGTCTCCAAGGTGGGGTCTGGGGGTGAGGATCACTAGTTGGCGAGCAGCACACACCCCCCAGGGCTTTGGGCTTGTCCTGGGTGATGTGCAGCCACTAGAGAGGGACCCTTTTGCCTTTGTTCTCGTGGTGCTGGGGGGGGGGGGGTATGTGGGGGGAATGCCGGACCCTTGGGCACCAACACGGGCTCTCTCCCCACACAGTGTCCGGTGAAGCGCGGCAAGTGCCGGCAGCTCTTCCGCTCGCCCTCGATGCCCAGCAGCGTCATCAGGCCCATCCAGAAGCGGATAGATCGACCCCAGGACCGGGACACCCCCGTCAAGGCCAAGCGACGGAGGAGCGTGGCCGGTAGCCCTGGCGAGGAGGCGGCAGCGGCGGAGCCGGTGGGTGATGGGGAATCCTCGGGGTGAGGCATCCTTGCCCATCCCGGGTGGGACTGCCCGGTGCCACGGCTCTGCCGGCGCCCTCGCTAACGCCGAGGGGGGTGTCTCTGGTTCATGTCCCCGCAGAAAGCGCGGCTGCTGTGCTCCAGGTCTTTCTGCCACGAGGAGATGGAGAACCTGCTGGCTAACGACCATCAGGAGCTCATCGGGGACTTCTCCAAGGTAGGGCTGCTGGGGGTGCTGCAGGCTTGGGGGTGCCGCCTGCCCCCCTCTCCTGAAACAAAGGGGGACCATCAGTGGAGCCCTGCGCTGGTGCCAGAGCCCCAATACAGCTGGTGGCCCTTGTTTGGGACCAAGGGGACTTGGGGCTGAGACTTTCCAGCCTGAAGAGCCTGACCCGCTGCTCTTCCAGTGCCGCAGCGCCGTCCCTCTTGGGAGGGAGCAAACCTCACAGGCGGGGGGTCTTCTGGGCTGGGGGGAGCGGGTGGCAGCCAGGACGTCTCCCCAGGGACAGATCCTGACCCAGCACCCGCCTCTCCTCCAGCCTTACCTTCTGCAGACGGTAGAGGGGAAGCACCCAGACCTGAAGTACATTTCCCCCGAAATGGTAAGGGAGCAGTGACCTCTTCCCCAAAAAAACACCCCCACAGGGCTGCCTACCTGCCCCCCCCCCCCCCCCCCCCTCAGTGACGGGCTCCCCCCACAGATGGTGGCAGTGCTGACGGGGCAGTTCAGCAGCCTCATCGAGAGCTGCGTGATCGTGGACTGCAGGTACCCCTACGAGTACGAGGGAGGCCACATCAAGGTCAGAACCGCTGCTGCGCCCCTCGGGGCTGGGGACAGGGTGGTCATGGGTGGGGGAGACACAAACCTGTCAAACCTCAGAGGGGCTGATGCCCCCTCCCAAAGGTGCTGAGCTCCCTGGAGGGGTTGAGAGCCTCCCCAAAGGTGCTGAGCACCCCTGGAGGTGCTGAGCCCCAGCTGGAAGGAGGAGGGGGGTGAAGGCATTCGCAGCAGATGGGGCAGAAGGGGGGCAGGGTATGAAGGCCCCCCCCCCCGCCCCGAGATGAAATGGGAGGAGGGGGGGGCTGAAAGGGGCCCCTCTCCCTCGCCAGGGCGCCGTCAACCTGCCGCTGGAGCGGGACGTGGAGGAGTTCCTGCTGAAGAAGCCCATCGTGCCCTTCGACGCCAGCAAGAGGGTGATCGTCATCTTCCACTGCGAGTTCTCCTCCGAGAGGGGGCCCAGGATGTGAGTTTGGGGGGGTTGGGGGAGGTGGGGTGGACGCTGGGTTCTGCCGGACCCCCTGGACATGGCAGGATCCTATCTGGGTGCCAATCCTGTCCCCTGTTCCGCAGGTGCCGGTTCATCAGGGAGAAGGACCGAGCCTGTAACGAGTACCCCCACCTCCACTACCCCGAGCTCTATGTCCTGAAGGGGGGGTACCGGGAGTTCTTCCCCCAGTACCAGGTAAGCCCCCCTACCTTTCACCCCCTGTGTGGGAGGGTGGGCGGTCCCTGGCAGGAGGGTAAGAGTGCTGGGTGGGGGGAAATCCCCCTCTCCGCTCCCCAAAACCCTGCCCTGTGAGGGGAAAGGGTCTGGCTCTGAGCATCCTCCATGAGGGTGGTACCTCCAGGGGAAGGGGGTTGTGCTGGGGGTCCTGGGGGGTGCTGGGTTTGCCCCAGGGGGTGGGGAGGGGGGTCTGCGGGTGCTGACAGAGCTGTGGGTGCCCAGATGCACTGCGAGCCCCAGGACTACCGGCCGATGGACCACGAGGACTTCAAGGAGGACCTGCGCAAGTTCCGCCAGAAGAGCCGCAGCGGGGCGGGCGAGCGCAGCAAGCGGGAGCTCTACAGCCGCCTCAAGAACTTCTGAGGGACCCCCGCAGCCCCCTGCCCACCCCCTACCCAGGGCTGCCAGTGCTCACGGTTGCCCAGCCCAAAACCTGGTTGCCCCCCTCCCCCCACCCCCCCCAGCCTTCCCAGCTCTGTGCTGGGTGCCCTGCCCAGCATCGCCCCCCTCAGCAGCGTGAGAACCGGGGGGTATGGTTGTGGGTTTTTACCCCTTTTTTAACCTAAGCAGGGTTTAGGTTTTACCCCAAATGGTGGCTGGGGGCTGTAGCATGTGGGTGGGGAATGCCTAGGGGGGCTCAATCCCTGCCAGGTTCAAACTTCCTCTGGGAGTGGGGGTCAGGCTACCTCCCCTCCCCAGCATCAGGGATGGGGCTCGGGGGCTGTGGGGCAGCCCCCCAAGCCAGTGCCCCCCTTCCCCTTGCACCCTGGGCTGGGTGGGGGGTGGCTTTGCCAGCTTTGGGCAAGCCACGGGGCTGCAGCACATCACCCCCCCCCCCCCCCCCCCCCCCGGGTGATCCTGTGTCCCCAGGCCCTGTCACACACACCACCACCACCACCCCGTCCCTAAGGGCTGCGACCCCCCGTCAGCCAAGCTTTATTGGCAGAACTCTTATAGAAAAGCACTTAAACCTCCTTTGCAGCCAGGGGGTGCTGCAGGGGGTGGGGCTGGGGGGTGCCCCTTGTACTGGTCACTGACTATTTGGGGAGTTCCTTCTTGTTGTGGTGTTTTGCCACCCTGTTGGTTAACTTTGGGGGGGCGGGAGGGGCTTCACCCCCACCCCAGAGTGGCTGCTGCCAGAGCACCACATGCTGGGGAGGGGGGAATGGCCCCTGTGCCCCCATGTCTTGTTTGTTTTTATTGTTTTTTTTTAACATTTCTGTTTAATAACTTTGTGAGGAGGGAAAGCCTTGGCTCTGGTCTGTGACTGCGCTGCGAATCTGAGGGGGCTCAGGGGTCCCCCCCTGCTTTGAGGGTGGGGTTGGGGCGCTTGAAGGAACGGGAGAGCTTTTTAAAGGGGTGATGGCTGCCCTGTGGGGCTGGGGTCACAGCTAGACCGACCCCCTCAGGGCTGTGTGTGGGGCAGGAGGAGGGGTGGGGATGGTGGGGTGACCATGGGGTCCCACAACTGGGACAGTGGTGTGTGGTGGGGGGGCACCCCCAGCTCCGTTGTTGTGCCCCTCATGCTCGCCCTGCCACCTGCTGCCCCCCCCCCCCCCCCCAGGGTGATCCTGTGTCCCCAGGCCCTGTCACACACACCACCACCACCCCCCCGCCCCCGGGGTGATCCTGTGTCCCCCAGGCCTGTGACACCCTGACGTGCGGAAAAGACTTTACAACCCGAAAGGTTACACAGTAGGTGTGTTTATTGCGCGCAGATGCACGGGGGATCGCTCCACCACAAACGTGCATCCCCACCGTGGCCGCTTCTCCAGTATTTACCCAGTTAAAACATCACCTATTTCGAAACGCCTAGACATATTCATGACCTGTCCCCAAAAAGGCCATTCCTTCCTGTCACTTGTCATTTCCATAATCTCCGCCTCGGGCTTCTCCTTGGGGTGCTTGCGCAGTTCCTCCTGGTGGTCCTGGGCAGGGGTCTTCAGGGATGAAGGCCGTAGATCTTCCTCGCTGTATACTCCTCGCCTCTCCCCTGGAAGCTCTAATTTGGCTGAGCTTGCAGTACCAGACCAGTTTCAGCCTGGTCTGTCCCTGTGTGCACACCTGGCTATCTCCTCTTTGTTCTTGTTTAGAGATGGGTGTTAGCGAGCCCTCCTTAGCCCTTAGCTCCTCCTGCCTTTGACGCTTTTGAACCATGAATTAGGTCCTTGTTTCTGTCTTTTCTGTTTCCCTTATCAGCTTCTTTCTCAAGCAATTTGCAGGGGGTAGTGACTAATTGCCTACTTGCATGCATGTTAGGTCTGGGAAGCAAGTTTTAATAGGTTTAGCTTTGTTTTTCTATGTAGCTCCCTATTAATATTTTCGATATATCTTGGGTTATAAAATATATTTTCTATATGTCCCCCTACCAATTCCCCCCTTTTCTATTGAGTTAAGTGAATTCTTTTACTTGGCTATTCTGGTTGGTATAATGCTTCGTACATTGAAGTTATTCTTCTAACTATACGCCAAACCCATATATATAGGGTCCCTACTAGAAATAATAAAATAGCGGTAGCTATCAACAACACTACTATTGGATGCATTAGGACGTTGAAAAATCTGGTGGCTGAAGGTGACCACCCAAAAAGTGTATCCCACCATTTGTGTTCTCCGTCCTTTTTTACCCTTTTCAAGACCCTACTTATCTCATTTGCCTCATGATGAACAGTTATTAGAGTTTCCGGTCTATTATTCTTGGCTTCCTCTAATATCTGCATTAAGTCTGGGTGTTTCAACAATCTTTTTCTCACTGCTAAATCCATCCCTATAGTTGTGGGTTCTAGTTCAGAAATCAGTGTATAGTTTGATCTCAGGATTTGATGAGAAACCACAGGAGCAAAGTAGCTAAAGTCACATCCTGTGATGGTGGTAAAATTACAAATACAGAAATTCGAGTGATTCCTGGTGTCTGTTTCTACTCCTCCTACAGACACAAAGCGACATGTTGTTCTTAAACAAGCACAACCTTTTCCTGCATAGACGACAACCGGTTTTGGACTGGCATTCGGGCGAATTTCAAGGTGACAGACCTTTTGGTCGGTATCCAGCAAATGTCTTGTGCACTCATGGTATTGCTTTCGCAGAGAAATCCCTGTTGCTCTCGTACAACGCAGGATTCTAAGTCAACTGTTTGCCGTTTGTTCTCTCTCTTTCAGGCCCATGTCCTATGTTCAAAAGGATAAAGCAAATTTTGACCGTGATTTATTCCCATGGCTATTATGGGATGTATTACAGTCACTGATGCATTGTGGATAGTTAACACGAGGGCAGTGACTGTGTGTGTGGTGGGGTTATAGGTAAAGTTTACCATTTCCCACCAGGACTGGAGCCCTCTTTCCGTATCGGTGGCACTATCCCAAACTATCTTCCGTATCTCCGTGGGGAAGACCCCTTCCTCTCCTTCCCTTACAATAGGTGCAGTTATTGATTGCATCCACAGCTGGGCCTGGATACAGCTCAGGGCCAATGAGATATTCCTTTGGAGCCCTCCAATTGCAGCTATAATGATATTATGATCCCTTATGTTTGTCCGTTCCCAGCCGGGCAGAACTTCCGACACCAACCATTGGTGAGCTCCTGGAGCTAATAGGGAGGATTGTGATGGCTGTTGTAATTTGGACAGATCAGCGGTAGAGGCAGCTAATTTGTTCATTATCACTTCTGAATCTGTGGTATTTAGAACCCCAAGTCCTGTCCCTAACACCCCAGCTACATCCCACGGTATTCGCCTTTGAAAAATACCCGTTCTCCTGCGTAGCCAAGTGGTCCACCCTTCATAGGAAGTCCGTAAGAAAGGGGAACACAATGGTTGTATTTCTGAAACCTTAATTTGCATCATCAGTTCCACCCTTTTTAGAGACCACTCTGGGTTAAATAATACTTGTTGCTGACCTGTATCTCTGATGACATACGGACCAATCTCATAAATCTTAGATTCAAGTTTAGTTTGGGTTCGGACTGTTTGAGTGCTGGTATCAGCTGTATAGGTTGTGCAGGGCCCCGCTGTCGTAGACGGTACAGCATCTATCTTCAATTTCAATGGTAATCCTATTTCACCACGTGCCCAGACCCAGGTTACAAAGACAGGTTGTGTTAGAGTAAAATTATGCCAACAATCCAAGATACTGCAAGGCTTTCTATTTGTTGTGTTTGTTATTATATTGGATACAGCTATCTGGTTTGCCCTTTTGTAGGAAGTTCCATTAATTCCTCGGCATCCTACGCTTATGTTTTGACCCCGCATTCCCTGCAGTTGAGGCATCATTCTCTGAAGGTCTGTGCTCCAATAATTTTTGGGCTACACTTCATTTTTATGTATAACCACGGTGGCAAGGCTTAAGCTTTTTCTATCAGAGAGCGATCCCATATCCCCAGTATATTCAATATGAGCTTGGGTCCATGGCCATTCTGGGGTGTTACTGTTCGACCCTTGGGTTACGATAACTACAAATACAACAATTTTCCTGACTAAATCTTGGCAGGCCGAGTTACTAAACACTTCTGGGTGCAATATACTCATTTTGCTCAGCGGAGCTTTAGTTTCAGTTCATCCTCACCCTGTGTTACTTTCCAAGGAGTTTTAGGAGCTTTCTTCACTCAGGAGTGGTGAATCCAGGCGCTTTGTTCCCTGATCTTGATTGCCGTGAAAGAGGTAAGAAGCACTTGGTATGGTCCTTCCCACTGTGGCTCCACAGTTTTCTCTGTAAGAGACTTAACATACACCTAGTCTCCAGGTTGTATGTTATGCACTGGCCCATCCAAACCCCTGCATCGGGTTCCAAACACCTGTTTTTCAATTTTACGAAGCTGTTTCCCTAATGCCACCATATAGGAAGTCATCAATTCTTCACCAATTTGTGAAGAGGTTCCCTTTTGTACCCCATAGGGTCGCCCATATAGGATTTCGAATGGGCTTAGCCCTTCCTTAGCTCGGGGTCTAGTTCGTATCCATAGCATTGCTAGGGGTAGAGATTGTGGCCAGGCCAAATTGGTTTCTTGTCCTAATGCAACAATCTGTTGTTTAATCAAGTGATTCATTTTCTCCACCTGGCCACTGGATTGTGGCTGGTATGGAGTGTGTAGTTGCCAATCTGTCCCTAGATGGTGGCTTATTTTTGGCACAACTTTGGAGATGAATTGCGGCCCTCTATCTGAGGACATCACCGCTGGGACTCCAAACCTGGGTATGATTTCTTGTAGCAACACCTTGGTCACCTCTCGAGCTTTAGCTGTTCTGCATGGGAAGGCTTCTGGCCAGCCTGAAAAGGTATCAGTTGGTACAAGCAAGTATTTATACCCCCCTTTTCTAGGAAGTTCTGAGAAATCAGTTTGCCAATGTTGTCCCGGATAATTCCCTTTCCCAATTTGGCCCATTTCTGGTTTGGGGACAATTTTTGGATTAGTCTGGAGGCAAAGGTCACATTGCTGAGTCACTTGTCTGAGAGCGATGTGTAAGTTTCGAGTCGTCCCGTGTCTGATAAGGTATTTGTGTAATGCCTCCGCCCCCCAGTGTCCCTTCTTGTGTTCCTCCCGGACCAATGGCCAAACCATATAAGAGGGGACTGTGAGTTTCCCATGTGATGTTATAACCCACCTGTCCTCATTGTCTGTTCCTTCCAAATCTGTGATTAACTTTCGATCCTCCTTAGTGTATTCTGGCTTACCTTCTAGGGTTATCTGTCCGTCTGGGACTAGTGCTCCCTCTACCTTTACTGTTTCTTTAACTGCCTGTTTTGCCTCTCTGTCCGCCAGTTCGTTTCCTCTTTCCAATTCAGTGCTCACTTTCTGGTGTGCCCTAATGTGCATAATTGCCACTTTTTCAGGAAGTTGGATTGCATTCAAAAGTCTTAAAATTTCCTTTGCGTGCTTGATAGTCTTTCCTTGGGAGTTCAACAGTCCTTGCTCCTTCCAAATTGCTCCGTGGGCATGTACCACTCCAAAGGCGTATTTAGAATCAGTCCAAATATTCACAGCCTTTCCTTCGGCCCTCTCCAGGGCCCGAGTGAGGGCTATGATCTCGGCCTTTTATGCTGAAGTGTCAGCCAGTAGTGGTCCAGATTCTATTACCTTTTCAGCAGTGGTGATGGCGTACCCAGAATGTCGTTTTCCGCCCAGGATATAGCTGCTCCCATCTGTGAACCAGTGCTCTACCCCATCCATGGGGGTATCCTTTAGGTCCATGCGGCTAGAGTACGTGACCTCAATTGTCGTGAAGCTGTCTTGGTCCACTGGTTCTCCAGCCTTCCCACTAAGAAATGAAGCTGGGTTGACAATGTTAGTGGTCACAATCTCAACATCATCCTGCTCGACCATGATAGCTTGATATTTCAGGAATCTCTGTGGGGAGAGCCAATGTCCCCCTTTCACTTCAAGGACTGTAGACACTGTGTGAGATAGGAAACCAGTCATTTTCTGACCCAGGGTAGACTTCTGAGGTTCCTGAACATTCAGGATGACTGCTGCTACCGCCCTTAGGCAGCCAGGCCACCCTTTGGCAGCAGCGTCCACTTGTTTGGAGAAGTACGCCACAGCTCGTCTGTATGGTCCCAGGTCTTGTGCCAGTACTCCTAACGCTATTCCCTGCTTTTCATGGGAAAATAGGAGAAATGGTCTACTCACATCAGGGAGTCCCAGTGCTGGTGCTGACATCAGGGCCTTCTTCAGCTGATGGAATGCCCGATCTGACTCAGCATCCCATTGGAGGTGACTTTAACTGGATTTTATCAGGGAATACAGTGGTTTGGCCAGCAGGCCATAGTCATGTATCCAGAGCCGGCACCACGCCGTCATTGCCAGGAAGGTCCGCAGTTCTTTTACAGTCTGTGGCCGAGGGGTCTGGCACAGGGCTTCTTTCCGGGCTTGCCCCAAGGACCGTTGCCCTGCACTGATCTTATACCCTAAGTATGTAACCTGCTGCAAAGTCACTTGTGCCTTGTTTCGGGACACTCAGTACGTCTGAAGCCCAAGAAAAGTTAATAAACTTACAGTCCAGGTGACACAGGCTTCTCTGGGTTTAGTTGCAATGAGGATGTCATCCACGTATTGTAGTATTTTTCCTTCTTCCGATGGTGGTTCCCGTAATTCCAAATCTTTCGCTAGTTGGTTCCCAAAGATGGTAGGGCTGTTCTTGAAACCTTGTGGCAACACCGTCCCTGTGAGCTGGGTCTTCAAACCACTCTTAAGGATTTCCCACTTGAATGCAAAACTTTTCTGACTGGCTTCATGGAGAGGGAGGCAAAAGAAGGCATGTTTTACTTCTAAAACTGTAAACCAAATTTGTGGGAGGACATTTATGAAATAAGGGACATGTGAACAATCCAGCCTTTCCAGAGAGCCTGGGCTGGGACGTACCGGAACTGCTGAAAGCATAAACAACTTCCGGTGCAGGGAGCATGAACATCTTACAGGTGCAGGAGAAGAGACAGCCGCCAGTAATGACGCAGTTTTAATTCTTGAAGAAGATGGGTGTGAACATCTGTGAACGTGACTTGAACATGACTCGCAATGTAGCCAATCAGGTTGGACTATGGGCTGTTATTTGTGGTGAAGCCAATCAGTATTTATTGGGTGTGGTCAAGGGTTATAAATTGCACTGGAAACACGGAAATAAAGGTTCACTTGTTAGATCACATTGATCGTGTCAGTGTCCTCACGCAGCTCCCGCAAGTGGCGCCCGAACAGGGACCCTCAGATTCCTCAGAACAAAGTTGCAAGACTTGGAGAGGAAGAGGGTGGAAGGCCGACCGAAAGAGATCCGCTGCCCCGGCAGAGTAATAAAGAAAAAAGAGATAAAAAGAGTATCAGCGATCCACCCAGTCGCTAAGCGGTGACTCACATAGTTACCAGGAAGGAGGAGAGAAAAGGAAGGTGCGCACCTCATCGTGAAACGATTACGGAATCTCACCCTGATCAGGTGAGCGGTCGGGGAGACAGATGGGGTTGGACAAGCAACAGGAGGCTGTCCTAAATCTGCTCCAACACATACTCTCAGTGAGAGGACTCAAGTATGAATCCTCGGCTCTTAAAGGGCTGTTATTATGGGCATGGAATAGAAGTTTAATCTCTTCCGTGGGAGTTGCTTTTGAACTCGCTACGTGGGAGGCCATAGATAAAGAGTTATTGGAAGATATAAGTTCGGGGGGAGCGAGAGCAAAAGAAGCAGGCAAGTACACCACGTTATGGAAATTGCTTATGGAGATGTTGCATAGTATGAATGCTGAAAGAGCTGCTGCAGCTTCTGCCTTTGCTGCCTTTACCCCCTCCTCTGGCGATTCCTCGCCAACAACTACTACTTCTATTTTTTCTACGCAAATTTCTGTTCCTGTTCCACCTCCCTTTACCCCTGCTAATCAGACACAGACCACGAGTTCGGGGGCTGGTGGGGCCACCGCGGGGACCGCACCCTCGGAGGAGGAGGTGCGCCATAATGGTGCCGACCCGATAGCATTAAGAAGGGACTCGGAAGAGAATGCGGAAAAACTACAAGGGGGTGTGGGCAAAGAAAAGGGGGAAGTACGTGAACCAGCAGACCCACCCAAATCCCACCCCTATCCTGAATACACAGCGACCCACCCAACATCCCGCCCTTATGGCAACGTCACAACAACCCGCCCAAAATCCCGCCCTTATCCCACCGTCACAACGGCCCGCCTACAGGAAGACTCTCTTTCTCCAGGGATCATGTTGAAACAAAAGCAGAAAAAGGAGCTGCTTGATGAAGTCCTACAGCAACTCAT
Organism: Leptosomus discolor; assembly: GCF_034619465.1. Lineage (NCBI taxonomy): Eukaryota > Metazoa > Chordata > Aves > Leptosomiformes > Leptosomidae > Leptosomus > Leptosomus discolor. The sequence continues at coordinate 159,983 of NW_028237866.1, forward strand.
AAACAAACTATCGGCACTCAATACGGCAGCGGACAGCAACAAGAAGACTCCAGAAAACGCTGCGACTCATAATCCTTTTGCTGTACCGTCATCACTACCAGTGCCTTTGTCGCAAATGCCTGTGCCAACTACTTCATTGTCAAATACACTATTAAGTGAACAAGAAGCAGGACGAAGATGGAAAGGAGTTATTCGTGGTGCCCTAATTGAAGGAAATTTTCTTCCTTCTGCCTTTCCTATCATTACAGATCAGGCAGGAGGTGGAAAATGGGAACCGTTTGATTGGAAAATCCTTGAAACATTCAGCAGTATCACAATATGGGCTTCAATCTAGTTATACTCAACAATTATTACAATTTATTTTTACAGCAGATGTTCTGTTACCATATGATTCACAACAGGTTGCTAACATTCTTTTGTCCCCTTCTCAACAGCTTATGTTTACCAAGGCCTGGCAACAGCTCTGCGACCGCGAAGCTGCATGACCTCGGCAGCAGGGAGATCCATTGTATGGTATACAAGCCCAAATGTTAATGGGCCAAGGTCCTTTTGCAAATACAGGCTTACAACACGGTTTTATAGGAGAGGTATTACAATTGTCACAGCAGTTAGCTTACCAAGCAATGATTTCAATCAGGGAACCAGGAAAGATATATACCTTTGCCAATATTAAGCAGGGTCCACAAGAAAGTTTTCCTTCTTTTATTGATCATTTAGATCAGGTTATTAAAAGTCATCCAGATTTGGATGAGGGAATGAAGAAAAAGGTTTTTAAAATGTTTGCCTTTGAGAATGCTAATGATACAACAAAAAGAGCTTTAGGTACCCTACCCAGAGATGCACAAGTAGCTGATATGCTTAAAGTTATAGAACGCACCAATGGTACCGCGTCCTTACTTGCTGCTGCTGTATACAGTGCTGTTCGACCCCTCATAGATAGAAAGGAGGGAGGCAAGCAAAAGAGATGCTTCAATTGCAGGACAATGGGTCACTTTATCAGCCAAGGTAAACTCATTTCAGTCCCTCTGTAAATCAAACTTCCGCAGTTACACGGCGTACCAAATTCTAATCGCGCTGTAGGTTTGTGCTTGCCAGGCAGGTTTAAAAAGTGCTTAATTTTTCAGTCATTGCGATAGGGTCAAAGCAGGTCCTTGTTTTAAAACTATTTTTTTTGAACTGTCTTATGATCTGTATGTGTCTGGTCAAAGAGAAAGCTTCATAATGCTATTTTTATTCATGATGTTAACTGGCTGTAAAATATGACACATTTTATCTAAAGCAGGCAAAGAAATTCAGGATTCATTTACAGGTTGCCTATAAAGTTGTGTAATTTGAAAAGCAGTGTTCATTATGAAAGAGCTCAAGTTGCTTGTAAAGATAATCTAATTAAAAAAGATGATGGAAAAAGGAGGATCTGCATAAAACATATAAAAGCCTTTGACAGATTTCTTGAAGTGCAATAGAGAATGGAAAATACCTGCTTGATAACACATAGTTGTTATTGAGTTTTCTCAGATTCAGTTGACAACCCAGAGGCGACAATCTCTGTCCGGCTGCAGGAGCCGCTGAGGACTGGGACTCCCTGGGCACGCCCCGGGACCCTTTCTCGGAGGGACTCCCTGACTCATCTGGCTCGCTGCAGGGGCAGACACGGTCCATCTACGGAAAAAGGTATTCTTTCTGGTCTGTTTCTGTAATTTGCTAAATGTTCACACTGTGCACCGATCGGCATTGATGTCAACGTGTATTTTCACCCCTCGCACTGATATTTAACTACGTGAATGGGGTTAGTCTGCTTAATGCTATAGTTGCTACTGTAGTGATCATATTTGCAAGCGTCTTCTTATGTCTTTTGTGTGAATGGTGTAAAGGAGCTCCTTGTGTGATAGTGTAAAACTGGTTATCAATATTTGAATGTGTGAGTGAGTGAGACACAGTGTTACTGTTATCATTATATATAAGATATTTTGTTAACCGCACTTTGCCGCTTTTCACAAAAAAAAAAAAAAAAAAAAAGAAGACACGTGGGACAGGTACTGCACAGACTAGTGAAACTACACGACATGTTGAGCGACATCTTTATGCATGCTTTGCTGTTTTAGGCATTCCACTTGAAATTAAGACAAACAACGCACCTGCTTATGCTTCGCTTTGCTTTGCACGTTTTTGCAATCTTTGGGGTATTAACCATCGTACAGGTACACCTCACTCTCCTACTGTCAGGCAATTGTTGAGCGCTCTCACCAGACACTAAAAGCAACATTGTTAAAATAAAAAGGGGGAACCCAGGGTTGGTTGCCTAATGATCAACTGATGAAAGCATTGTATGTTTTGAATTTTTTAAGTCTAGCAGGTAACAGTGAGGAGCCACCAATGTTAATACACAGCAAAGGAATGGGTTCATTCTGGGAAGGGCTTCTAGAATTGCTTTATCATTATTTTTGCCAGGAGCTGTTGGGGGCAATGCCTTGCGTGAACTATCGCATTTAGCATGCTGGACTGCTAAGAAAATTAATCTGACTTCAAGCATACTAACAGAATTGCTGGAAGATGTAGATAGTGTTAGACGTGCAGTATTACAGAATAGAGCTGCTATAGTTTTTTTGTTATTGGTATTAGGTCATGGGTGTGAAGATTTTGAGGGATTGTGTTACATGATTCTTTCTGATCATTTCACAAGCATATACAAAATCTGCAAAAGAATATTAAAAAGATTGGCATTGATCATTCTCCGCTGGACGTGGGGTTGAGTTCTTGGGGTATAAGTGAATGGTTACTACACTGGGTAAAGTATGGTATCCTTATTGTTATCATGATATGAATTGTACTGCTGATGCTACCTTGTATCCTACGGTACATAAGCTCAATGATCGAGCAGGCTGTAAAACAAGTCTGGATTGTGCAAAAAAAAAAAAGAAGGGGGATGTGTGGGAGGACATTTATGAAATAAGGGACATGTGAACAATCCAGCCTTTCCAGAGAATCCGAGCTGGGACGTACCGGAACTGCGGAAAGCATAAACAACTTCCGGTGCAGGGGGCATGAACATCTTACAGGTGCAGGAGAAGAGACAGCCGCCATTAATGACGCAGTTTTAATTCCTGAAGAAGATGGGTGTGAACATTTGTGAACATGACTTGAACATGACTCGCAATGTGGCCAATCAGGTTGGACTATGGGCTGTTATTTGTGATGAAGCCAATCAGTATTTATTGGGTGTGGTCGAGGGTTATAAATTGCACTGGAAACATGGAAATAAAGGTTCACTTGTTAGATCACATTGATCGTGTCAGTGTCCTCACGCAGCTCCTGCAACTCTCATTTGCAATGTGTTTCCATGACATTCCATTAGAATTAGAAGTTCTGGATCATTCCATTGCATTCCGTGGCAATGAGGAGTTCCAAAGCATTACATGGCATTCCATGGCAACTAGAATTTTGAGAGAGTTTCTGTGGCATTCATCGGCAACTGTTGTTTTTGATGTGTTTCCATGGCATTCTAAGGCAAGTAGAATTTCTGCAGCATTCCATGGCATTCCATGGCAACTAGTAGTTCCACAGGGTTTCTATGGCATTCCATGGAACCTAGGAGTTCCAGTGCATTTCTATAACATACCATGGCAACTAGAAGTTCCGAAGTGTTCCTTTCAATTCCATGGCAACTAGAAATTCCAGACTGTTCCGTACCATTCAATGGAAAGTAGTAGTTACAGAGCTTTTTATAGTATTAGGTTGCAACTAGAAGTTCCAGAGAGTTTCTATGGCATTCCATGGCAACTAGAAGTTCCAGTGTCTTCCATAGCATTCCGTGGCAACTTGTAGTTCCAGAGCATTTCTATGGCATTAAATGGTAAACAGAATTTCTTCAGCATCCCATGGCATTCCATGGCAACTAGTAGTGCCAGAGCATTTCTATGTCATTCCATGGCAGCTAGAATTGTGAGAGGGTTTCTCTGGCACTCATCAGCAACTATTATTTGTGATGTGTTTCTATGGCATTCCATGGCAACTAGAATTTCTGCAGCCTTGCAATGCATTCCATGAAAACACGAAGTTCAAGAGTGTTCCATTTCATTCCGTGGCAACTAGAAGTTCCAGAGCGTTTCTACGGCATTCAATGGCCTCTGGTAGTTCCAGAGGGTTTATTTGGCATTGCATTGCAACTAGAAGTAGCAGAGCATTCCATGGTATTCCATGGCAACTAGTAGTTCCAGAGAGTTTCTATGGCGTTCCATGGCAACTAAGAGTTCCAGACCGTTTCTATCGCATACCATGGTAACTAGAAGTTTCGGAGCATTCCATTGCATTCCATGGCAACTAGAAATTCCAGAGCGTTCCACACCATTGAATGGCAAGTAGTAGTTCCTAATCTTTATACAGTATTAGGTGGTAAACTAGAAGTTCCAGGGAGTTTCTATGGCATTCCATGGCTACTGGAAGTTCTGCCGCATTCCCTGGCATTTCATGACAGCTAGACAATCCAGGGCGTTCCATTGCATTCCATGGCAACTAGAAATTCCAGAGCGTTTAATACCAATCAAGGGCAAGTCGTAGTTCCAGAGCTTTTTATGGTATTAGATAGCAACTAGAAGTTCCAGAGAGTTTTATGGCATTGCATGGCAATTAGAATTTCCGGAGCATTCCAATGCATTCCATGGCAATTAGAAGTCTTTCATAGCGTTCCGTGGCAACTTGTATTTCCAGAGCGTTTCTATGCCATTATATGGCAACTATTATTTGATATGTGTTTCCATGACATTCCATTGCAACCAGAAGATTCGCAGCGTTCCGTGGCATTCCATACCAACTAGTATTTCCAGAGCATTTCTATGGCATTTTGATGTCAACGAGGAGTTCCGCAGCGTTTCATGGCATTCCATGGCAATTAGTAGTACTATACAGTTTATATGGCATTCTATGGCTACTAGAAATTCCAGGGGGTTCCGTGGCAAGTAGAAGTTTCAGTGTGTAACATAACATTCCATGGCAACTAGTAGTTCCAGAGTGTTTCTATGACACTCCATGGCAACCAGGAGTTCCAGAGTGTTCCATGGCATTCCATGGCAACTAGAAGTTGCAGAGCGTTTGTATGGCATTCCATGTCAACTAGACTTTCTGCAGCATCTAATGGCATTCCATGACAAATATTATTTGCGATGTGTTTCCCTGACAATCCGTTAGAATTAGAAGTTCTGGATCGTTCCATTGCATTCCATGGTAAGTAGGAGTACCAAAGCATTCCATGGCACTCCATGGCACCTAGAATTTTGAGAGGCTTTCTGTGGCATTCATCGGCATCTATTGTTTGCGATGTGTTTCCGTGGCATTCCATGGCAACTCATAGTTTTGCAGCGTTCCATGGCATATCATGGCACTAGAAGTTCCGGAGAGTTCTATTGCATTCTATGGAAGCAAATAGTTCCAGAGCGTTTCTATGCCATTCCATGGCAACTAGGAGTTCCAGTGCATTTCTATCGCATACCATGGCAATTAGAGGTTCCACAGCGTTCCATTGCATTCCACGGGAACTAGAAATTCCACAGCGCTCCATACCAATCAAGGGCAAGTAGTAGTTCCGTAGCTTTTTATGGTGTTAGGTGGCAACTAGAACTTCCAGAGAGTTTCGATGGCTTTCGATGGCAACTAGAAGTTCCGGATCATTCCATTGCATTCCATGGCAACTAGAAGTTCCAGAGCATTCCATAGCGTTTCGTGACAACTTGTAGTTCCAGAAAGTTTCTATGGCATTTGATGGCGACCAAGAGTTCCAGAGTGTTCCATGGCATTCCATGGCAACTGGAAGTTCCAGAGCATTTCTTTGGCATTCCATGGCAAATCGTAGTTCGAGGGAGTTCCTATGGCATTCCATGACAACTGTTATTTCCGAAGTTTCCATGACATTGCATTAGAATTAGAAGTTCTGGATCGTTCCATTGCAATCCACGGGAAGTAGGAGTTCCAAAGCATTTCATGGCATTCCATGGCAACAACAATTTTGAGAGGGTTTATGTGGCATTCTTCGGCAACTATTATTTTCAATGTGTTTCAATGGAATTCCCTGGAAACTAGGATTTCTGCAGCGTTCCATGACATTCTATAGCAACTAGTAGTTCCAGAGCGTTTCTATGGCATTCCATGGCAACTAGGACTTCCAATGCTTATCTAACGCATACCATGGTAACTAGAATTCCAGAACATCCCATTGCCTTCCATGACAACTAGAAATTCCAGAGCGTTCCATACCAATCAAGGGCAAGTAGTAGTTACACAGCTTTTTATGGTATTAGGTGGCAACTAGAAGTTCCAGAGAGTTTCTATGGCATTCCGTGGCAACTAGAAGTTCCAGTGTCTTCCATAGTGTTCCGTGGCAACTTGTATTTCCAGAGCGTTTCTATGGCATTTCATGGTAACTTGTATTTGCGATGTGTTTCCATGGCATTCCATGGCAACTAGTAGTTCCAGAACCTTTCTATGGCATTCCATGGAAATTAGGACTTCCGGAGCGTTCCATCGCATTCCATGGCAACTAGTAATTACAGAGAGTTTCCATGACATTCCGTGGCAACCAGAAGATCCGCAGCGTTCCGTGGCATTCCATGACAACTAGTATTTCCAGAGCATTTCTATGGCATTTTGATGGCAACGAGGAGTTCCGCAGCGTTTCATGTCATACCATGGGAACTAGTAGTTCTGGACAGATTATATCGCATTCCATGGCTACTAGAAATTCCAGAGCATTCCACAGCGATTCGTGGCAACATGTAGTTACAGAGCGTTCCTACGGCATTTGATGGCAACCAGAAGTTCCAGAGTGTTCCATGGCATTCCATGGAACTAGAAGTTCCAGAGAGTTTCTAAGGCATTCCATGGCAACTAGGAGTTCCAGTGCGTTTCATTCCATTCAATGGCAACTACTAGTTCTGGACAGTTTATATGGCATTCCACGGCTTCTAAAAATGCCAGAGGGTTCTGTGGCAAGTAGAAGTTTCAGTCTATTCCATAACATTCCATGGCAACTAGTAGTTCCAGAGCGTTTCTATGGCACTCCATGGCAACCAGGAGTTCCAGAACCTTTTTATGGCATTCCATGGAAATTAGGTGTTCCGGAGCGTTCCATAGCATTCCATGGCAACTAGTAATCACAGAGCGTTTCCGTGACATTCCATGGCAACCAGAAGATCCACAGCGTTCCGTGGGATTCCATGCCAACGAGTATTTCCAGAGCATTTCTATGTCATTTTGATGGCAATGAGGAGTTCCGCAGCGTTTCATGTCATTCCATGGTAATTAGTAGTTCTAGACAGATTATATCGCATTCCATGGCTACTTGAAATTCCAGAGGGTTCCGTGGCAAGTAGAAGTTCAAGTGTATTCCATAACATACCATGGCAACTAGTAGTTCCAGAGGGTTTCTATGCCACTCCATGGCAACCAGGAGTTCCAGAGTGTTCCATGGCATTCCATGGCAACTAGAAGTTCTGGAGCGTTCCATTGCATTCAATGGCAACTAGGAGTTCGAGCGCATTTCTATGGCATTCCATGGCAACTAGTAGTTCAGGAGCATTTCTATTGCATACCATGGAATCCAGAAATTCTGGAGCTTTCAATTGCATTCCACGGCAACTAGGATTTCCAGAGCATTTCTATCGTATACCATGGGATCTAGAATTACCAGAGCGTTCCGTTGCATTGCACGGCAACTAGAAATTCCAGACCGTTCTATACCAATCAATGGCAAGCAGTAGTTCCAGAGCTTTTTATGGTATTCCATGACAACTAGAATTTCCAGAGAGTTTCTATGTCATTTGACGGCAGCCAGAAGTTCCAGAGCATTCCATGGCATTCCATGGCAACTAGAAATTCCAGAGAGTTTCTACGGCATTCCATGGCAACACTTATTTGCGTTGTGTTTCCATGACATTCCATTAGAATTAGAAGTTCTGGATCGTTCCATTGCATTCCATGGTAAGTAGGAGTTCCAAAGCATTACATGGCATTCCATGGCAACTACAATTTTGAGAGGGTTTCTGTGGCATTCATCGGCAATTATTATTTGCGATGGGTTTGATGGCATTCCATGGCACCTAGGAGTTCCAGAGAGTTTCTATGGCCTTCCGTGGCAACTAGAATTTCCAGAGCGTTCCATGGCATTCCATGGTAACTAGTAGTTCTGGACAGTTTATATGGCATTCCATGGCATCTAGAAATGCCAGAGGGTTCTATGACAAGTAGAAGTTTCAGTGTGTTCCACAGCATTCCATAGCAACTAGTAGTTCCAGAGCGTTTCTATGGCACTCCATGGCAACTAGGAGTTCCAGTGCATTTCGATCGCATACCATGGGAACTGGAACTTCCGGTGTGTTCCATTGCATTCCATGGCAACTAGAAATTCCAGACCATTCCATACCAATCAAGGGCAACTAGTAGTTCCAGAGCTTTTGATGGAATTAGATAGCAACTTGAAGTTCCAGAGAGTTTCTATGGCATTCCATGGCAACTAGAAGTTCCAGAGCATTCCATATTGTTTCGTGGAAACTTGTAGTTCCAGAGTGTTTCTATGGTATTTGATGGCAACTACTAGTTCCAGAGCGTTTCTATGGCACTCCATGGAAACCAGGAGTTCCAGAGCGTTCCATGGCATTCCATGGCAAATAGTAGTTCCAGACATTGCATATCTTTCCATGGAAAATAGTAGTTCCAGAGCGTTTCTATGGCATTCCATGGCAACTAGTAGTTCGAGGGAGTTCCTATGGCATTCCATGTCAGCTCTTATTTGTGATGTGTTTCCATGACATTCCATTAGAAGTAGAAGTTCTGGATCGTTCCATTGCATTCCATGGTAAGTAGGAGTTTCAAAGAATTACATGTCATTCCATGGCAACTACAATTTTGAGAGCGTTTCTGTGTCATTCATCGACAACTATTATTTTCGATGTGCTTCATGGCATTACATGGCAACGAGTAGTTCCAGAGCCTTACTATGACATTGCATGGTAACTAGAAATTACAGAGCGTTTTTATGGCATTCCACAGCAACTATTACTTGCCATGTGCTTCCATGATATTCCATGGCAACTAGAATATCCGCAGCGTTCCGTGCCATTCCATGCCATCTAGTGTTTCCAGGGCATTTCTATGGCATTTTGATGGCAACGAGCTGTTCCGCAGAGTTTCATGGCATTCCATGGCAACTACTAGTTCTAGACAGTTTATATTGCATTCCATGGCTACTTGAAAATCCAGAGGGTTCCATGGCAAGTAGAAGTTCCAGTGTGTTCCATAGCATTCCATGGCAACTAGTCGTTCCAGAGGGTTTCTATGGCACTCCATGGCAACCAAGAGTTCCAGAGCGTTCCATGGCATTCCATGGTTACAAGAAGTTCTAGAGCGTTTCTATGGCAATCCATGGCAACTAGTCGTTCCAGAGCATTTCTATGGCATTTTGATGGCAACGAGGAGTTCCGCAGCATTTCACGGCATTCCATGGCATCTAAAAGTTTCAGAGCGTTGCATGGCCTTCCATGGAAACTAGTAGTTCCAGAGCGTTTCTATGGCATTCCATGGCAACTCTTATTTGCAATGTGTTTCGATGATATTGCATTTGAATTAGAAGTTCTGTATTCTTCTATTGCATTCCATGGTAAGTAGGAGTTCCAAAACATTACGTGGCATTCCACGGCAACTAGGAGTTGCAGTGCGTTTCTATTGTATACCATGGCAACTAGAAGTACCGGAGCGTTCCATACCATTCCATGGACACTATTATTTGCGATGTGTTTCCATGACATTCCATGGCAACTAGGAGTTTCAGAGCATTCCATGGCATTCCATGGCAACTAGAAGTTCCAGAGCATTTCTATGGAATTCCATGGCTACTATTATTTGTGATGTGTTTCCATGGCATTCCATGGCATCTAGTAGTTACAGAGCGTTTATATGGCATTCCACGGCAACTAGAAGTTCTGCAGCGGTCCATGGTATTTCATGGCAACTAGAAGTTCCGGAGCGTTCCATTGCATTCCATGGCAACTAGAAGTTCCAGAGCGTTTCTGTGGCATATCATGGCAATTATTATTTGTGATGTGTTTCCACGATATTCCATGGCAACTAGAAGTTCGAGAGCGTTCCACAGCATTCCTTGACAACTAGTAGTTCCAGGGAATTTCTAATGCATTCCATGGCAACTATTATTTGCGATGTGTTTTCATGACATTCCATGGCAACTGGGAGTTCCAGTGTGTTTCTATCGCATACCATGGCAACTAGAAGTTCCGGAGCGTTCCATTGCATTCCATGGCAACTAGAAATTCCAGAGCGTTCCATACCAATCAAGGGCAAGTAGTAGTTCCAGAGGTTTTTATGGTATTAGGTGGGCACTAGAGGTTCCAGAGAATTCCTATGGCTTTCCATGGCAACTAGAATTTCCGGACCGTTTCATTGCTTTCCATGGCAACTAGAAGTTCCAGTGTCTTCCATAGCGTTCCGTGCAAACTTGTAGTTCCAGAGTGTTTCTATGGCATTCCATGGTAACTAGTTGTTACAGAGCGTTTCTATGTATTACATGGCAACAATTATTTGCGATGTGTTTCCATGAAATTCCAAGGAAATTTAAAGATCCGCAGCGTTCCATGACATTCCATGCCAACTAGTGTTAAAAGACCATTTCGATGGCATTTTGATGGTAACGAGGAGTTCCGCAGCATTTCATGGTATTCTATGGCAACTAGAATTTCCAGAGCGTTCCATAGCCTTCCATGGCAAATAGTAGTTCTGGACAGTTTATGTGGGATTCCATGTCTTCTAGAAATGCCAGAGGGTTCCGTGGCAAGTCGAAGTTCCATTGAGTTCCATAGCATTTTATGGCAACTAGTACTTCCAGAGGGTTTCTAAGGCACTCCATGGAACCAGGAGTTCCAGAGCGTTCCATGGCATTCCATGGCAACTAGAAGTTCTGGAGCGTTCCATTGCACTCCATGGCAACTATTAGTTCCGGAGCTTTTCTATGGCATTCCATGGAAACTAGTAGTTCTAGAGAGTTTATATGGCATTCCATGGCTACTAGAAAATCCAGAGGGTTCCATGGCAAGTAGAAGTTCCAGTGTGTTCCATACCATTCCATGGCAACTAGTAGTTCCAGAGAGTTTCTACATCATTCCATGGCAACCAGGAGTTCCAGAGCGTCCCATGGCATTCCACGACAACTAGTAGTTCCAGAGCATTTCTATGGCATTCCATGGCAACCAGGAGTTCCAGTGGCAAGTAGGAGTTCCAGACCGTGTCTATCGCATGCCATGGCAACTCTTATTTGCTATGTGTTTCCATGACATTCCATTAGAATTAGAAGTTCTGGATCGTTCCATTGCATTCCATGGCAAGTAGGAGTTCCAGACCGTGTCTATCGCATGCCATGGCAACTCTTATTTGCTATGTGTTTCCATGACATTCCATTAGAATTAGAAGTTCTGGATCGTTCCATTGCATTCCATGGTAAGTAGGAGTTCCAAAGCATTCCATGGCATTCCATGGCAACTACAATTTTGAGAAGGTTTCTGTGGCATTCATCGGCAACTATTATTTGCGATGTGTTTCCATAGCCATTCCATGGCAACTAGTAGTTCCAGAGACTTTCTATGGCATTCCATGGCAACTAGTAGTTCCAGAGCGTTTCTATCATATTCCATGGCAACTGGAAGATCCAGTGCGTTCCATGGCATTGTATGCAACTAGTAGTTCTGGACAGTTTATATGGCATTCCATGGCTTCTAGAAATTCCAGAGAGTTCCGTGGCAAGTAGAATTTCCATTGTGTTCCATAGCATTTCATAGCAACTAGTAGTTCCAGTGCGTTTCTATGGCACTCCATGGTAACCAGGAGTTCCAGAGCGTTCCATGGCATTCCATGACAACTAGTAGTTCCAGAGCATTTCTATGGCATCCCATGGCAACCAGGAGTTCCAGTGCATTTCTATCGCATACCATGGGAACTGGAATTTGCGGAGCGTTCCATTGCATTCCATGGCAACTAGAAATTCCAAAGCGTTCCATACGAATCAAGGGGAAGTAATAATTCCAGAGCTTTTGATGGTATGAGGTGGCAACAAGGAGTTCCAGAGTGTTTCTATGGCATTCCATGGCAACTAGAAGTTCTGGAGCGTTCCATTGCATTCCATGGCAACTAGTAGTTCCAGAGGGCTTCCATGGCATTCCATGGTAACTAGTAATTACAGAGCGTTTCTACGGCATTACATGGCAACTATTTTTTGCCATGTGTTTCCATGACATTCCATAGCAACTAGAAGATCCGTAGCGTTCCTTGACATTCCATGCAAACTAGTAGTTCCAGAGCATTTCGATGGCATTTTGGTGGCAAAGAAAAGTTCCGCAGCATTTCATGGCATTCATGGCAACTAAAATTTCCATAGCGTTGCATAGCCTTCCATGGAAACTAGAAGTTCCAGGGCGTTCTATGTCATTGCATTGCAACTAGTACTTCTGGACAGTTTATATGGCATTGCATGGCTTCTGGAAATACCAGAGGGTTCCGTGGCAAGTAGAAGTTCCAGTGTGTTCCATATCATTGCATGGCAACTTGTAGTTCCAGATCGTTTCTATGGCATTCCATGGTAACTAGTAGTTCTAGACAGTTTATATGGCATTCCATGGCTACTAGAAATTTCAGAGGGTTCCATGGCAAGTAGAAGTTCCAGTGTGTTCCATAGCATTCCATGGCAAGTAGTAGTTAAAGAGCGTTTCTATGGCACTGCATGGCAACTAGGATTTCAGTGCACTTCTATCGCATACCTGCGGAACGAGAGTTTCCGGAGCGTTCCATTGCATTCCATGGCAATTTGAAATTCCAGAGCGTTCCATACCAATCAAGGGCAAGGAGTAACTCCAAATCTTTTCATGGTATTAGGTGGCAACTTCAAGTTCCAAAGGGTTTCTATAGCATTCCATGGCAACTTAAATTTCCGGAGCATTCCATTGCATTCCATGGCAACTAGTAGTTCCAGAGCGTTTTTATGGCATTCCATGGCAACTAGAAATTCCAGAGCATGCCATACAAATCAAGTGCAAGTAGTAGTTCCAGAGCTTTTGAATGTATTAGCTGGCAACTAGACGTTTCATAGAGTTCCATGGCATTCCATGGCAACTAGAAGTTCCAGAGAATTCTAAAGCGTTTCGTGGCAACTTGTAGTTCCAGAGCTTTTCTATGGCATTCCATGGCAACCAGGAGTTCCAGAGCGTTCCATAGCCATTCCATGGCAACCAGGAGTTCCAGAGCGTTTCTATGGCATTCCATGCAACTAGAATTTCTGCAGCATTTCATGGCATTACATGGCAACTAGTAGTTCCAGGGAGTTTCTATGGCATTCCATGGCAACTCTTATTTGCAATGTGTTTCCATGACATTCCATTAGAATTAGAAGTTCTGGATCGTTCCATTGTATTCCATGGTAAGTAGAATTTCAAAAGCATTACATGGCATTCCATGACAACTACAATTTTGAGAGGGTTTCTGTGGCATTCATCGGCAACTATTATTTGTGATGTGTTTCCATAGCCATTCCATGGCAACTAGTAGTTCCAGAGCCTTTCTATGGCATTCCATGGTAGCTAGGAGTTCCGGAGCATTCCACAACATTCCATGGCAACTAGTAATTAAGGAGCGTTTCTATGGCATTCCATGACAACTAGTATTTTCAGAGGGTTTATTTGGCATTCAATAGGTACTAGAATTTGCGGAGTGTTCCATGGCATTCCATGGCAACTAGTATATCTAGAGCGTTTCTATGGCATTCCATGGGAACTAATAGTTTCAGAGGGTTTATTTGGCATTCCATGGCAACTAAAAGTTCAAGAGCGTTCCATTCCATTCCATATCAACCAGTAGTGCCAAAGCGTTTCTATGGCACTACCTGGAAACTAGTAGTTCCAAAGTGTTTTTATGGCATTCCGTGGAAACTAGGACTTCCAGAGCGTTCCATGGCATTCCATGGCAACTAGTACTTACAGAGCATTTCTATGGCATTCCTGGCAAATAGAATTTCTAGAGTGTTTCTACGTCATTCCATTTCAACTATGAGTTCTGGAGGGTTCCATGGTATTTTGTGGCAACTAGAATTTTGAGAGGCTTTCTATGGCGTTTAACAGCAAGTATTGTTTGCGATGTGTTTCCATGACATTCCGTAGCATCTAGAAGTTCTGAAGCGTTCCATGGCATTCCATGGCATTCCATGGCAACTAGAAGTTCCAGAGCCTTTATTTGGTATGCCATTTCAATTAGAAGTTTTATAGCGTTCGATAGCATTCCATGGCAACTGGTAGTTCCATAGCGTTTCTATGGCAGTTCATGGCAACTAATATTTTCAGAGGGTTTATTTGGCATTCCATGGCAACTAGTATTTCCAGAGCATTTCTATGGGGTTCCATGGCAACTGGAATTTCTGCAGCATCCCATGGCATTCCATGGCAACTAGGAATTCTGGAGTGTCCCATGCATTCCACGGCAACTAGGAGTTCCAGAGCATTCCATGGCATTCCATGGCAACTAGTAGTTCCAGAGCATTTCTATGGCATTCCATGGCAACTATTATTTGCGCTGTGTTTCCATGACATTCCATGGCAACTAGAAGATCCGCAGTGTTCCATGGCATTCCATGCAAACTAGTATTTCTAGAGCATTTCTATGGCATTTTGATGGCAACGAGGAGTTCCGCAGTGTTCCATGACATTCCATGGCAACTAGAAGTTCCAGAGGGTTCCATTGCATTCCATGGCAACTAGAATTTTGAGAGCGTTTCTATGTCATTCAATGCAACTATTATTTGCCATGTGTTTCCATGATTTTCCATGGCAACTAGGAGTTCCTGAGGGTTCCATGTCATTTCTTGGCAACTATTAATTCCAGAGCGTTTTTATGGTATTGTATGACAACTAGAAGTTTTGCAGCGTTTTATGGCATTGCATGGCAACTAGAAGTTCCAGTGTGTTCCATAAAATTACATGGTAACTAGTACTTCCAGAGAGTTTCTATGACATTCCATGGCAACTAGAAGCTTCAGAGCGTTCCATAGCATTCCATGGCAACTAGAAGTTCCAGAGTGTTTCTCCGTCATTCCATGGCTACTAGGAGTTACGGAGGGTTCCATGGCATTTAACTGCAACTAGAATTTTCAGAGCGTTTCTATGGCATTTAACAGCAAGTATTACTTGCGATGTGTTTCCATGACATTCCATAGCATCTAGAAGTTCAAGAGCATACCATGGCATTGCATGGCAAATAGAAGTTCTGCACCGTTCTATGGAATGCCATGGCAACTATAGTTCCAGTGCGTTTCTAGGGCACTCCATGGCAAATAGGATTTCCAGAGCGTTCCATGGCATTCCATGGCACCTACAATTTTGAGAGCGTTTCCATGGTAAACAACGGCAACTATTATTTGCGACATGTTTCCATGGCAGTTACACTGTCAACCCAGCTTCATTTCTTAGTGGGAAGACTGGAGAACCAGTGGACCACGACTGCCTCGAGACGATTGAGGCCACGTACTCTAGCCGCATGGACCTCAAAGATGCCCCCATGGATGGGGTAGAGCACTGCTTCACAGATATGAGCAGCTATGTTCTGGGCAGAAAACAACATTCCGGCTACGCCATCACCACTGCTGAAAAGGTAATAGAATCTGGACCACTACCGGCTGACACCTCAGCGCAAAAGGCCGAGATCATAGCCCTCACTCGGGCCCTGGAGAGGGCCGAAGGAAAGGCTGTGAATATTTGGACTGATTCTAAATACACCTTTGGAGTGGTAGATGCCCACGGAGCAATTTAGAAGGAGCGAGGACTGTTGAACTCCCAAGGAAAGACTATCAAGCACGTGAAGGAAATTTTAAGACTTTTAAATGCAGTCCAACTTCCTGAAAAGGTGGCGATTATGCACATCAGGGCACACCAGAAAGTGAGCACCGAACTGGAAAGAGGAAACGAACTGGCGGACAGAGAGGCAAAACAGGCAGCTAAAGAAATGGTAAAGGTGGGGAGGGAGCACTAGTCCCAGATGGACAGATAACCCTAGAAGGTAAGCCAGAATACACTAAGGAGGATCAAAAGTTAATCACAGATTTGGAAGGAACATCCAATGAGGATGGGTGGGCCATAACATCACATGGGAAACTCATAGTCCCCTCTTATATGGTTTGGCCATTGGTCCGGGAGGAACACAAGAAGGGACACTGGGGGGCGGAGGCATTACACAAATACCTTATCAGACACGTGACGGCTCGAAATTTATACACCACTGTCAGACAAGTGACTCAGCAAGGTGACCTTTGCCTCCAGACTAATCCAAAAATTGTCCCCAAACCAGAAATGGGCCAAATTGGGAAAGGGAATTGTCCGGGACAACACTGGCAAATTGATTTCTCAGAACTTCCTAGAAAAGGAGGGTGTAAATACTTGCTTGTACTAACTGATACCTTTTCAGGCTGGCCAGAAGCCTTCCCATGCAGAACAGCCAAAGCTCGAGAGGTGACCAAGGTGTTGCTACAAGAAATCATACCCAGGTTTGGAGTCCCAGCGGTGATGTCCTCAGATAGAGGGCCGCAATTCATCTCCAAAATAGTGCAACAAATAAGCCACCATCTAGGGACAGACTGGCAGCTACACACTCCATACTGGCCACAATCCAGTGGCCAGGTGGAGAAAATGAATCACTTGATTAAACAACAGATTGTTAAATTAGGACAAGAAACCAATTGGGCCTGGCCACAATCTCTGCCCCTAGCAATGCTATGGATACGAACTAGACCCCGAGCTAAGGAAGGACTAAGCCCATTTGAAATTCTATATGGACGACCCTATGGGGTACAAAAGGGAACCTCTTCACAAATTGGTGAAGAACTGATGACTTCCTATATGGTGCCATTAGGGAAACAGCTTTGTAAAACTGGGAAACCGCTGTTTGGAACCCGATGCAGGGGTTTGGATGGGCCAGTGCCTAACATACAGCCTGGAGACTAGGTGTGTGTTAAGTTTCTTACAGAGAAAACTTTGGAGCCACAGTGGGAAGGACCATATCAAGTGCTCCTCACCTCTTTCACGGCAATTAGGATCAGAGAACAAAGCGCCTGGATTCACTACACCTGTGTGAAGAAAGCACCTCCTGGGATTTTTCTTAAGCTGTGGGAAAAGCTAACCTCTTGGTTGTCAAATCTAACATGGTTAAAGCAATTGTTTGTCACAATGATAACAATTATCCTTTTGTTTATAGTCCTTTGTATAACAGTCTGATGTAGTTTATGGTGTTTTCAAAAGACAGGGGATTCCTACAATGAATTGAAAAAGAACCAATGACGACGGAAGCTTGAGTCTAGTCAGTATTTTAAAAATGTTAGATAGAGGAACATTATGTTCGGCTGTAGTAAAAGAATTCACTTAACTCAACAGAAAAGGGGGGAATTGATAGGGGGCCGTATAGAAAATATATTTTATAACCAAAGATATATCGAAAATATTAATAGGGAGCTACATAGAAAAAGCTAAAACTATTAAAACTTGCTTCCCAGAACTAACATACAGGCAAGTAGGCAATTAGTCACTAACCCCTGCAAATTGCTTGAGAAAGAAGCTGATAAGGGAAACAGAAAAGACAGAAACAAGGACCTAATTCATGGCTCAAAGGCGTCAAAGGCAGGAGGAGCTAAGGGCTAAGGAGGGCTCGCTAACATCCATCTCTAAACAAGAACAAAGAGGAGATAGCCAGGTGTGCACACAAGGACAGACCAGGCCGAAACCGGTCTGGGACTGCAAGCTCAGCCAAATTAGAGATTCCAGGGGAGAGGCGAGGAGTACACAGCGAGGAAGACCTACGGCCTTCATCCCTGAAGACCCCTGCCCAGAACCACCAGGAGGAACTGTGCAAGCGCCCCGAGGAGGAGCCCGAGGCAGAGATTATGGAAATGGAGTGACCAGAAGGAACTGCCTTTTTGGGAATAGATCACAAATATGTACAGGCGTTTCGAAATAGGTGATGTTTTAACTGTATAAATCCTGGACAAGCGGCCACGGTGGGTATGCCCGCGTGTGGAGGAGCGATCCCCCGTGCATCTGCGCGCAATAAACACACCTACTGTGTAACCTTGCAGGTTGTAGAGTCTTTTCCGCACGTCATGTGTCACTTTCCTTATTATCATTTAAAAAAAACCAAACCCAAACAGGACTTGCTTATTGATGATCATGAAAGGGACTTAGCCCGGCACTGGCTACGAGCTGACGTTCAAGACTGCCAGGAACTGCCCCCCCCCCCCCCCCCCCAAGCCCCTCCCAGCTGTGAGTGAGCGCAGGTCTCACTGCTGCAAGCTGGGGTGCCCCTGGGGTAACAATGCACGGGCCCAGTGAGGGCAGAGCTCGCTTGCCCTGAGGAGGAGCAGGGGGACAAGGGGAAGGAAGCCAGTGCCTTCTGCCGGGCGAGAGCGTGGCATTTCCCAGCACCCACTGCACTGGAGAGCTGGAGCAGACACTGGCAGCAGCACTGAGCTTGCAGGTACTGCGGGAGTTCGGAAGACAGGTCAGCTTCAAAGTGCCCGTGAGGTGGAAGAAGGGTCTGAGCTGAGCTGTGCTGTGCTTCCTCCCCCGTTGCTGAGAAGCTCGGAGCATGAACCTGTCCACCCGTCTCCCCTGTCCTGGCCTCATGAACGTAGAAGAGCGGTTGGCAGAGCAGACTTTGGGGGCTGCTAATGCTGCTGCCTCTGAACTCCGAGGGGGAGAGAAAATCAGATGAGGAGGGAAGAAGAATGGCCTGAGGCGAACTGCAGAGGAAGTCAAGCACCAAGTAAACCGACAGCCGCACTCTTAAAGCCAGCCCTCTGCTGTGTTTCACCACGGCAGGGATTCCAACAGCACAACCTTTTACCTTGAAGATTCTTTTTTCTTAGATGAGTAAAATAAGGTAATCTGCCTCAGCTGTTTGATGGATTTTTCACTGACAGCTGAGGATTTGAAACCCCCCTCTAAACTACAGAGCACTGAACTAATAAACTGCTGCTTGAAAGTGGAAATGGGAAAAAGATTAGAAAAGGCTCCGATCGATTAACACTGTGTTGTAGCGCGGTGCTCGACTGCCTTGAGTCACCCATGCCAAGGTGTGAGGCAATGGATGAAGGTTCACAAAGCCTGAATGCTGCCTACAGCAAGGAATCACAGAACTAATTCAGCTCTTTACAAGGTGCTTGTGCCTGGGGCAGCGACAGCCCCAGCCGAGCGCTCGCTTGGGGGGGGGGGGGGGGCAGGAGTTTGGGGAGCACAAGGGGGACCCAGCATCCCCGTGTCCTGGAGGTACCTACAAACCGGACGGAGCAGCCGCTCAGAACGGGGATTTATTCCCACCCCACGCAGCCAGCACTCCACCAGAGTGCAGTACAGCTCGGGGTCGGCTGGGAATATCACACTCCGCGGCTTGGCCCAAGAATGCCCAAGTTTCACCATCGATCCTTTCGGCACGATGACCCCACTCACAGAGGGGGAACCGGCCCACGCCCGGTGCCCCCACCCTGCAACCACTCACCGACGGGCGAGGGCTTGCTCACGGACAGAATCTGCGGGGTCTCCACTCACCCAAGGCCCCCGGGGGGTGAGGGCCCTCAGCCCCGGGCAGCGCCCTCAGGCACGTCCCAGCCCCCGGGAGAGTCCCTGGCCGCAGCCCTGCTGCTCCCCAGAGGCCCAGAGTGGCTCCCAGCACCTCTTGGTTGGGCTCCGGCTGCGCCCCCTCGGCTCGGGCTGGGGTCAGCTCTCATGAGCTGGGGCCAAGTGCCAAAACCGTGAGGTAAACGCCATGATGAGATCTTACCGGCTGAACTCCGATCGTTGTCTTTGGCAAGTCCCTGTCAATGTTGGCTCTTTGCCAGGGCGGGTGCATCTGCCACAACCCACCCATGACCACAGCCGTTACTCAACTGGTTTCCTGGGAGCGGTCGTGCAGCCACCTCTTGCCTCCAGCGTTAAAAGCGAGCGTGACCTCGGGGAGCTTTCGTGCTCGCTGTGGATCGTCATTCCTCAATTATCCTTCTGTCCAACACGGACAGAACAAGTTTCAAGGGGGTGCACTCTACCATTAACAGGTTTCAGTACTGCACACCTACTCTGGCTTATTACAATACAAATTACAATAATCATAACTGCAGTCACCTAGTAAAATCCAAACATTCCAAAACTTTCCCCGACCCATTAGTCCCTGGTACAGCAACAACTGCCTCCCAGCCTTTTACCACTTTCTTCATTTCGTTGGCCTGATCCCGAGGTGGCATCGATACATCTCGGATGTGGATGCAGCCCTATTCCACACACTCCTTCTCCTTTGGTCACACAGCATTGTGTTCCACTGAGCACCACACTCAGCTGTTGCCCTGGGAATGTTGAAACGCAGGGTAGTGCCATTCCAGTCCCCACCCCACGGTGTCATGAGCAGGTAGGAAGGAATAAGTTCATCGCTCAGGTGAATCCCACTGGCATTTTTGCCACCACATGGTCATCCAGGTCCTGGTTGTCACCATGGCCAGCAGGGACACCAGGGCAATCGCTGTCCCTGTAAGACAACACGGCTGGCCTCAGCTTGGAAACTGGGCTTCAGGGTTAGAAGTCAGGGATTATCCACCGGCACCAATACGGTGGATTTCCCACTCCCATCCAGGACTTCCCAGGCAAACATGCCTCTGGGTTTCGCCAGGGTCATGGGCACAATGCCGAGGGAGGGCAGCCTCACCATTACAGGTTGGCCCACGTATGTCCACAGTGTCCCTTTTATCATCTGGTACAGGGGCGATGCCCATCAATGGTCCCATAGGACAAAACGCTCAAATTTTGGGGTTTCCATGACGCCCCCAGCGGTTCTTGTCAATAAAGACCGCCTGTGGTGGCTGTACATCCCAGTTACGGTGTCAGACATCGGCACATCTTTCAATCAAACCACGGGTTCATTCGACTGCATGGTCAGCCTGAGTATGAGACCGTGGATGAACACCCACCTGATGCCCTCCCCTCGAGCCCAGTGCTGCACCGCTGTGGCCATAAAGTGTGGCCCATTGTCACTTCGGATGCACTCAGGAGTGGGTAAAATACCGTGCCTTGCTGGGCACATTCGATTGCGGCAGCGCAGGAGCAAGCTGCAGGGGCCTGATCCACCCCCAGTTCCCGAAACCCCAATGCTGAGAAAAAATGTGGATTAGAAGGAGAGATGTTAATGCCATGTGCGGAGGAAAAGGAGAAAAAGGAAAAGAAACATCTGCCTGGATGTTGGGGGGTGACGAACAAGAGGATGGGCAGTTGCGAGTCCCTTCTTCCCCTCCCCCGTGTGACCCCGGTCCAAAGGGGAAGAGAGGCAGGAAAACCCAGACAGAGCAGAAAGGACAGAGAAGAAATGGGGAGTTCGGGGCTGTTTCAAGCGGCACTAGAGGGCACTCAGCACACACCCCCCCCCACACACACACACACAGGTGCCGCTGAGCCAGGCTGTCGGGGTGGATGCTGTGGCATTTTTGTTTCTCCCATCCCTGCACCCCCAAATCTGGTTATATTCCCACCTGCACCCCCAAGTCCAGTTAAATCCCCCACCCTGCACCCCTAAATATGGTTAACTCCACAACTTGCACCCCCAAACCAGGGTGTATCTCTCATCCTGCACCCCCACATCCATGGGTGCCTTGGTGCTGGGGGACCACCCAGGCAGGGTGAGACACAAAAGATGACGCGGAGGCCACGGCCTCGCAGGACGCAGCGTTTATTTTTGGCAGGGGAAACTGAGGCACGGGGACGCGGACAGACCTGTGTCCCACCCCCTGCCACCCCAGCCCGGGGGATGCACCCGTGCCTCAGCAGGCAGGGCCACTGCCCCCTTGGGTTAAATAGCTTAAAAAACAAACAACCAAACCAAAACAAGCCCACAGAAAAAAAAAAAAAAAGGAGATTTTAAGGGAAATAAAAGGGTGAGAAGCCCCAGAGCTCAGTGGGGACCAAGGCCGGGGCTCCCAGGAGCCTCGCAGGGGAAACTGAGGCACGCGGCGGTGTCACGGCCAGCACCCCACAGGATGCGGTACCACACCTTCCCTGAGAGCCTGTTTAGTGTTAAACTGGGCAGACCGGAGGCTGCTGGCTGGACCTCCTCAGAACTAGGCCTTGGGGTGGGGTCTGCCCCACGGTCAAGGGGAAACTGAGGCACGGGGTGGGAGGAAAAGTCAGTCCCTCATCCCTGCAAATGGGATCCTACTTTGCTGTCAGCAGGGGAAACTGAGGCACGGACTCATCCTCCACCTCTCCAAGGTGCCCCAAACCAGCTCCCAACTGGAGAAACTGAGGCACGGACCCACTGGTGCTCCCCCCCCAAAACCCCAGCCCTGCTCAGCAGGGGAAACCAAGTCACGGATCCACCTCCCCCTCACCTCCCCGCCCCCTCCCCCAACAACTCCAGCAGCCCCACTTCTCCCAGTCGCGCCTTGGAGTGCTCCCCCCAGCCCCGGCTGGTTTTGGGGCTCGGGTGGGGGTGACCCCTCGCCGCGGAGGGCCGGGCCGGCGGCTGCCACTCGCCGTAACGCCCCCGCCCGCCCCCCGAACACCCCCGGCCCGGCCGCGTTGGGCGGGGGCAGGTTCGGGCCGCGGAGGCGAGCGGAGAGGCGGGGCGGGGGCCGCAGAAGGGGCGGTGCCGGCGGCGGGGGCGGTGGTCGCGGCAGAGGGTCTGGGCAGGGCGGGGCAGGGCCCGCACCGGGCGCTCGGGGGCGGCTTCTTCGCCCCGCGACGGCCCGCGGCCACCTCCGCGCGTGCCAGGCGCCGCCGGAGGGCACCGGCGGGACCGGGGGGGGGCTGGTGGTCGCCCCCCCGGGCGCGGTTTCTCCTCCCTCATGAGCGGGGGGCAAGTGCCAAACGGGCTACTGAGCCCTGCGATCAGGCTTTTGCAGCCGAGGCCGGTTGGTGGGGGGTTGGCCGCGCTGGGATGACCTGATCTCCGCCACACTTTGGCAACCCCTGGCCGCTGCCGGGGCTTTTCAGGGCAGGGCCACGAGCCACAGCGGGGGATCGGTGAAACCCCCCACTCGATCGCTCTTCCCTTCCGACCAAAGCTCCCGTCATACCGCCGTGTGGGGGGCTGCTCCAGGCGCAGTGATTTGCCACAGGAGAGTAAAATCATTTTGGACGTTGATACAATGGGGAGGAGTCGGTGCAGCTCGGCAGTCAGGAGCGCTGACCAGGATGATGCTGGACTCCCAGTTCATGGGGAGCGTGTGAGCAACCACGCTCAGCTCAGTGTGGGCACTTGCATCATTTAAAGGTCAGGCTTGCTGAAACACTTCCCTGAACCGAAGCCGCACTGGGTTATGCCCTAAAAATCCCCGGGACCGCCCAGCTGCACCAACCCCAGGCGTCTCCACCGGCGCGCCGTTCCTTGCAGGCTGGCCCGCTCCTGCCAGCGCAAGCCCCGATCCTTGCTGGCTCCTCGGGACGAGGCGGGTCACCCCGCTGCCGCCAGCAGCACCTGCCCCAGCAGCGGGGCCGTGTGCCCAAACCTGGTGTTTCCCTGGCCATGGAAGTGCAGCTGGAGTGAGGGCCGAGGGCCAGTGGGAACTGCCAGCGCTCACGACACCCCTCTCATCCGAAGGGTCTTTGCTGGAGCAGTGCTGAGGGACAGGCTCTACTTAGACCATGCACAAGGTGTATTTATTTTTAATCAACTTCCTTGCTGACAGGTGCACACTTCAGTGAGAAAAGATCATTAAACAGCTTTCTGTACCACGGAAGTCTAACCATGCAAAAGAAAGATTATTCTGTTTTTCCCGGAAGAAAACATAAACTCCGAAAACAAGTCTCAGCACTGAAAGCAAATTATTAATTTAATAGCACTGTAAAACCAGATCACAAAACCACACATGCAAGACATACGATTAGGATGTCTAACTTGGAGCCTCTTTCCCTTGAGAATCAAGACAAAAACAATTTCACTAGAACGGATGGGTTATTTCTGTTACAGCAGCAGTATTTGGACAAGGCAGGTGTTACCATTCTTACAGCTACAAAAGCAGGGCCCTTCAGGCTTGACAGCTCCCCACTACTGTTAAGGCCAGAGGACAAGTTCATAGAAACCTCTAAATTGGGCATTACAAGAATTAAAAACCCTCAGATGTGTGATTTTCCCCCTATGCCTATGCAGAAGAATCAAAGCCCAGACAACGACCATCAGAAACAGCAACCGCATTAAACAAGACTTCGTGAGGAATTTGTGAAGTAAAATTTTTCATCTTTTTTTTTTTTTCTTTTTTCTTTTGGCAGTATACAAAGAGCCAAACCAAACCAAACCCCAACAGACTTATTTTGAGACCTGACTCTAAGATCTTAAAGTAAAATCAATTATTTTTTCCATTCTCTTTTTTTTTCTTCTTTATTTTAATTTTGCAAGCAAAGGCCTGTAACGTTACACGAACAATCCCTTTTCGATGTGACATCACGTGGCTATGTACTTCCCAGACTAATGCTCAGGAGCAACCACAGCTCAAACACCACCCCGGGGTTTTGTTGGGTTGGTTTGTTTTCAAAAACATTTTATATTCCTCTCCGGTAAGAAAACAACAACAACTTGCCTGGGGTCCTGTGATCAAAACCCCCAAAATTCTGCCAGTGACACAGGGCTCGGAGCCAGGTATTCATCTGATGGCTGTTCCTGTCTCTTCCCTCGTCACTCCCTGCAACTGGAAGGAAAGGAGAACACTACTTGTGTTCCTGATCCCTTCACCATTCCTCCCAAGACCCTGAAGTCTCTCTTGATTGCCCTTGGACTTCTGGTTACAACTTCATCGCTGCCTACCTGGAAAATCAATCCCGGATAATGTACAGGGTACTAACGGATAGGCACACCCTAGGCCATCCCCCCCGCCCCCCCCAATACTTATAGTCACGCGAATTGGTGGGGTGAATTTCTGTTAGGCCATGATGCTGAATTTAAAGCAATCACTTAGACGTAAAATACAACTGTAACAGGCAGAAAATGTTCACCTCACTCTACAATGTTCCAGTAATTTAACCTTTGAAGGACAAGGAAGAGATAAATCACCACTGTTCCACCAAGTGAAAATCCAATGACCTATTTTCTGATGATACAAGGTAAGCACCAGACTGCAGTACTGTAATTCTTAAAGTTATCTTTTCAGGGAAACGGTCAGGATTTCTCCGCCCTCACTGAAGAGGGTATTTCAAGCAAGAGTTCATGCAGACAGCTGCAGTGCACAACCATCTGCATCAACAACTCAGCAGCCTTTTGCCACCTTACCCACTGTTTTCTATCACCTAAAACTCTTAGCTGTCCCGCCCTTTTCACCAGCAGGGCGGGACTGCAACATTTCCTGACTGCAACAGATCCAAGATGTTCACAAAACGTACCTCCTCAGGGGACACCACATGGGTGACTCTGACAGGAAAGGGATCTCCTGGACCAGGTAGCGGTGGCAACAGGTACGAAGGCAAACCAGGAACGTCTTCTTCGAGTAGCTCCTAGACCACGAGAGGTTTTGGTCAGGCATCATGTTTAGTAACAAAATGGAAACTAGCTTTGGGATGATTCCTGGCACAAAGGAGTTATCTGAGAATGTAACCAGCATGTCTTTGACAAAAAAGATATTAATCAACATTTCCAACAAAAACTTAAGCTAAAAGATAACAGAAGAGAACTAGTTAATTAACACTTTTAAAATAGAAAGCATCTATCTTTGAAATGGTCCTAACACACTGACTTGCTAACTTGGCTGCTGTTAATTCAAAAGTGCACTGAATATGGCATTCCCTTTAAAGAGAGAAAATATTTAGAAAGAAAAACGAAGATAACAGCAATTTACCTGCACGGATTAACCCGAATGCCGTGCCCAAGGCTACTGCAGTTTGCCAGAGCAAGCTATCCCTTATGAGAAAGGCAAAGGATAATTTGACTCCTTAGCCGCCAGCATCATCCCACGTTCAAAACAGATCACAGACTTTGCAGGGTACAGATACCCATTGTCTGGGCAGCACAGCACGCTCCGGTCTGTCGTCTTCTAGACCCTCATATTGTACAGGTTCAGCTCTACGTGCCGTGCGCTCACTTGGCTCAGGACAAAATCAACCTTGGCACATTCCATTATGCCTTTAAAGTAAGGATGGATAGCACATAGCTCAGCTGGACCATAGCTCCGGGGTACAGCTCCTGTCCTCTCTCGTACTTTAATGTCATACGTAACAAAAGGCACAATTTCTCTGAAATAATTTTATTTTTCACACATCTGCTTGAACAGTTTTCATTCTGCCCAAAACAAAAAGTGGAAGCAATCAGATACCGATAACTGCAAAATAAAACAGCTTAAAAACCCCAACAAACCCATCTTGATAAATACCGGTAAAGAAAGGACATCTAACTAGATCACAGACACACACAAAGTGCCAGATTTCTGCCAAACCACCAGGAATATTGTGACGGGCCACCTGACTGCACCTGGCTCTGAAGATTCCTCTGAAATTCCTGCTTGTTCCCAACAGAGCACTGCACATCGCTCAGCCGGGCACCTTGGTCACCTCTCGTGCGCGTCTTTGAAAGAAAAACTGCCCTCGCAGCTCTGCTGTTGTGTTACCAGCCCTTCCTCGCTGCCAGCAGGGTGCTTACTGCCAGATCTGCCACACCGGGGTGTGGACAGCCCAGTTGCAAACACTGACCCTAAAAAGGTGTCCTGCCAAGACCTCTCAAGGAGCTACCCGTTTCAAACGGCTGTCCCTCTGCCTTTCCGCCTTTGTGCCTGTTCTTGAAACACCTGAAAAGGCCTCACATTCCTTAATGCATCTTTGAAGCCACAGCCAAACCCCTGAATGTTTAATAGATAATTCACACATCACCTAACACTGCACACTTAATAAGGCAACACAGGAGCGCTTTTCAGCACGAGGAATTCAATCCAAAGAAAGCAAAGGGCAGGCTGCAGGGCAGCGTGTCACCTCGTACCTCCTTCACCACACGCAAAGCTTTGGCCTTGAGCAGCCTACATGAGCCCAGCCAGTAGGCTGAGGCATTAAAGACGTCTTTAGGGTGAGGAAGATCGAAGTGACAGTCCGGCAAGTCTCAGATTCTGTACTTCCCCGACACGGACAGGGTACCGTAGACTTCCCTCTCCTGTTGACAAAAGGGAAGCAGAAAGGGCTTTCTACCCAGGTGTTTGCAGAACGCCTTTCCACTGGACTTGTTGCGAACATCAGCCACAGAACAGGTCTTCTTGGTGTCACAGATGGCGGGACCCACGACCCACACAGCTGGCCTTCAGCATACGGCCACAGTCACGTGACAGCCCCGTCCTTCATCCAGGCCTGGCCTGATAAATTTCTAACAAGGAAACAACAGCTCAGGGGATCGGGCAGGTCTTTCAGTCGTACAGATCACCGGTTCCAGAGGGAATTAACTGCCTGTGTAAAAGTGGGGAACAGGGACAGGAGGAATAAGCCTTCCTGCAAGCCGCAGGGCCCAACCACCTCGCAGTCCCAGTGCTGGGATCTGCAACGCTGCCGGCAGTGCTGCAACACCAACTGCAGCATCTGCTCTCCTACCGTGGAAGCCCACGTGGAATCAGAGGAGAAGGAACCAGCCCTTTGCACGCTGCTGCTTCTGCCTAAAGGGTTCTCCCTCTGCCTGAGGAGACGCTGGTCCCTCCTAGAACGGCTGGTGGCTGAACAGCTCCTGGTGAGGCTGGAAGCGCTCAGACGACTACAAGTCAGTCCCATCACAAACGGCTGTGCGTCAAGTCTGTTCAGCACGGCCTTGGCTGTCATTCAGAAGGCAGGGGCTCACTGAATGAACGTGCCCAGGGTGTCAACAGCAGTTTGAAGCGCAGCTCTCCTCCGACCCGAGCTGACGGACTGTTCCAAAAGCCAGCATTGCCATTTCCAGGGGCAGATTACAAGGGACCAGGCTGGCCAAGGGCTCGCTCAGATCATGAGCTTAAAACCTGCAGACCTCAAGTACCTCCCTACGGAGGGGCTGACAGGCAGCGCGGTTAAATACAAAAACAGGCCGTAGGAGGAACTGGGGACTTATTTTGGCTCAGACGCTTGGAAAGGGTTTGTCGTCAACTGCTGTAGAAAAAGTAATTCTAGAAATGACGGTTAGTTAAACCTCAGCTCAGAACAGAGATTAAAAACTCGTCTGTCAAATGAAGCAAGGTCACAGTCCCCCAGGCCTGAATCTAGGAGCACAAGGCAGCACCTGCACCTACGCGTATGCACGCGAAGACACGTTCACGTGCACACGTTCACCCAGAACGAGACTCGCTGCCGTGAGCTCACCATGCCCGGGGTTCTGGGGTGCTCTCCAACACCCTACTGCCTGCCAGGGAATCTCCTGGCTAATGACTAAGCTGGGATGGTGCTACGGTAACAAAGACCAGCTCCTGAACTCGCCTGTCAGCTCAGCAGAAGCGCATCTCGCAGACAGGAACACACTCTGAAGCAAGACACCGGTGTAGCGGGCTCTGCATAAGCAGCTCATTACCACTGTTAACAGCACAACAACACTCCCAGAACAGACCACAGTCCTTACCAGGTTACCTACCCGAAAACACGCATGTGAAGCAAGGAAGTAAAGTTACTATAAAATAATAACATGGGTAATGGCTGTACTTTACATAGTAACGGTATCCTTCAGCCAACGCAGCGTAGCAGCTGGCTTGTGAGGATGGAGGGCTGCTGAGCCTCTCTGCAGCTAAACCCAGAGCTGATCGCGGCTGAACATTCTCAGAGCTGCAGGCTTCCCCCTTCTGCTGTTCCCGAGGCTCGGCTCCCGGAACCAGCTCGAGCTCTGGACGCCTTGCTCCTTTTCTGGTCCACAAATGAACACCTCCAACACTCATTTTCTTACACGTTCTTCTGAACCGCTTATTTCTGGATCGGGTCTGCTTAATGCTACATGCCTTGCGGAGAGCATTCCGGGCTTTCCGAACGCTCCTTGCTTACAACCGCCTTACGCAGCTTGGTGGCTGTTTTCCAAATTTCATTTTTGTTCTAAGGGTACAATCCCATTTCAAGACAGTTTGCAGAAAGTCGCGTGTCACGTGCTGACTTTACCAAAACGCAACAAGAGACTGATTCACCATTGGGGTTTCACCGTTACTCAGTTCTAACACACGCTGAGAGATTCTTCTAACTGCATCACTGCCATGCACGCCACGATTACATCAGCAGTGACAGCAGCGTCCTCTGAAGGGGAAAACGATCCTCTGAAGCAGAGACGAGCAACTGAGCAGTCTTTTTAATGTCAGAGGGACAGCAGCAAGAGACACACCTACACACACAAAAAAGCTCACCAGCTTTGTTATGTCCTGACCCTCTTCAGCAACACAGAACTTCTGACATGCCATGAAGGAAGAAAGCGACGTTCCACCAAAACACAGGCTGACGGACAATTTGCCCCACGGGTTATCTGGTAATTCCTACTTACACAGGACAAAATAAGATTAGAACAGGCACAGTGTGACTGAGGTTTTAGAAACAGCGACCCGGAAGTTCCAACCTGTCAGTCCTACGCGCGCCCCACTCATTCGCCAACAGGACGAAACCCCCAAGGATGGTCGTTAACGTCAGGTAACGACACAAATGGGAACGTGCCCGTCCCTGGAACGGCAGCCCCGACCACTCGGTCCAACACCGAAACACCATCCCACGTTCGCTCACTCAGCGATAAACCCTTCTCTTCCACAATATACCATTAGAAATTAAATTATCTGAAATTGCAGGTTTTCAGACAATACAGATTATCTGTTTCCCTGTAGTGTCATACATTAATTTAAGCATGTCCATACTCGATTACGCCCAATTTTAATAACTTAAAATTGAATTGACAAGAATTTATGCTGTTGGTAGGTAGGTTGCTTGTCAGAACGACAACACAGAATACAAACAGCACCAAAAAGCATTTTTGACCTCTAAAGGACGCATTTCGGGCCTGAAAATTATAACAAAGGTAAAGTCACGGGAGAAAACTTTAGTTTGGGATTTTGATCTTTCTACGCAACACATTTACTGCTGTACTCCTTCACCTATTATTCCTGATGCAAGTTAAAAGGAAATTAAAGCAAGATAACAGAAAGTAAGCCTCATTCCACACCCGTGAATACATTAAGCTACCTGAACATGGATTTCAACCTCCTCATGTGTAAGTAGTTCTTGAAGGCAATCCACTGCACCTTGCTGCCAAAAGCTGCCGATCTGTTGGGTGAAAGCAAGAAATCGCCACACGTTAAGACACTGACACTAAGCCCCACACCATCCTCAACACAGGGGCATGAAAATAGGCGACTATCATTGAAAAACTTGGTTGAAAACACCCATCACTGGTTTGAGTTGTCTACAACAGTTTAAACGTTACCTGCTCTTTGGGACACTAAAACTTTCCGTGTGACAAAGCCCACCAGCCAGTTCAGATGTTGAAGTGGCTTAGAAAGAGACGCTGCTTGCCAAGGCTGACCTTTACCCCAGGCATAACAAGGTCTGGGCGCACAATCACCCAAAGCAGAACCCAAAGACACAGAATTACACTCGGAGATAACAGACAACGGGAAACACAGGACACTTTAAAGACTTCTGTGTTTCCCTGCAATATCTGTCTGCGTCCCAACCCGCAGGCCGAGAAGCCTGTCTGTCTGAATCTATCCGTTGAACTGCTCCCAGCAATAAAAAGGTTTTCTTTAAGAACAAGTTCAAAAGTGAGCCAGTCGTTTCAGTAATTCACTTTACTAAATGCACCATTCAAATGGGACTAAGGTGTGATGACACCCGAGAACGTTGTTTACATACCAATTACTGACTAACAAAACCCCTAAACCACTCACTCCCATGAGCTGAGCAGCGGTAACAGAGGGTTTCCCTCACAGCTACCTGCAGAATGACAGAAACGCTTTTGCAGGACTTGAAGACTGACAATTTTCTGGCTATTCTGCATTAAGAAATCCAGGCCCCCCTTCTTCTCGCTGCTACTGCAAAACAAACTACCACTCCTGAGTATCATCCTGCCAACTACCGCAGCGTCCCCTCTCACAAAGATTTAATTCCAAGGACAGCTGCTCCTGAAGCACGGTCACTTCATAAAGTAATCCAGCAGCTCCTGGTAAAAGCCTGCCTTGCTGAAACCGTCCTCCAGCTGTTCTCCCCATCCTCGCAGGCAAGAAAACACGCCAGCAACTAGCCTCAACCTTGGTGGGACTCAACAGCGTACCAGTTTGAGTAACTACCAGCTAAAACCTCTTCCAAGTCACCGTTGCTCACCGGTACTGTCTTGTGGAGCTCACAGGGTATGCAAAACGCAGGAACACCAGCATACAGCGCGGCTGGATACAGAAGACATGGAATAACCCTCTCCATGTAACCATGGTCTATGTACTGTACCTATAGGAAAAGAAAAGCTTTCCTGAAATAATTCAGTCAAGTTTACTCAGAGAACGCGTTCATTGACAGCATTCACTTCTCTGGGGGAAAAAACAACGGTCTGCTGAGAGCAGGTGATGTGATGAGGTGGAAATGAAGGAAAGGATTAAAAAACCGCTATGGCAGGTCAGAAGTTCACTTTCCAAACTTGTCTTGCAAGAGACCCCACGTGTTGTGCAATAACCCACAGCAGTTTAGAAGTGAAAGACATAAAGAATGCGTGAACCAGGCTGGAGTCAGACTTGCAAATCTACGTTGAAAGAGGGCAAGCAGACTCAAGAGTTTAGGTAGGATTAACTGCTCATTCGAAAAAGGAGCTCTGTACCTGTGCAGCAGAAAGCATTCAAAACACACAGCCAGCCCCGACTCTCTGGGTAGGGGGAAGCTAAACCCAAGTATTTTCAAAGCGTTCCACACATGGTAACAACAACAGCAAAAGAAGAAAAAACCTGCAAGGGATTACTTACAGGGGATCAAGGGGAGCTTTTTACTTAAGAACATTTATCATCACCAGGAAAACTACGGGAAAGATTGTGACAACTGAGATAGGTACGTAGAATTCATCTTTAACAGAAACGTTAACATCCCGACAGTTACCACACTTTTAAGCAGAATGAGCATCTGGAAAGTCAGGTCAGCTGAATGAAAAAAAGGTGTGATCATAAACTGACGGTAGACGACTGGATTATTTGCCTTTTTTTTTTTTTTTTAACATACACATGCGCCTGTTCATACGCACATGCCCCCTCCCCCCATATAATCAAACTTACCTGGAGATAGGCACTGCTGAGTCCTACAACTCTACCTCGATACCACATGGCATCTGGTCCTCTTACAACACAAGCTTCTCCCTTTGCCCAGCAGTAGGGTTGCAGAAGACCAAGGCACTGGAAGTTACTTTGTATGTCAGTCATCAATTGGTTTAGTGCCGTTTCTGGGGGTGGGGGGAGGAATAAAAAAAATCAATTCAAAACAGTCTATAACATAGTAGTGCAAATGATTTCAGTCACCAAACCCCAGCAGATTCAGGTGAAGACCTGTATAAACAGAAACCACACGTGCTGCTCCAAAGAATATTTTCCAACACTGATACAATCTGTATGTTCGACGTCCAGCATATGCAAACACGCTACTGCTCAAAACAAAAAGCAAACTGCATTCTAATTGGGAAGCCATTAGTATTTCTGGACTCTCATCTCAGAGAAGGAGGGTCTGTAAATTTTGCAATCGACACCTTGACAGCACTAGTACAAGAGCCTCTCCATGAGCAATGCAACAGATTGCCAGAGACAGCAGCAGGACACCATGAACCACCACCAAACACACGTCCGGACGACCCTCTGGAAACCGGGAAACTGGGTACTGAGCTCACGCAGAAAGGGGAAAGTCCAGCAGTAGCTGAGAACCAGGCTAACTCCCAAGCATCTTTAGGCCTGCACCTTCCTCAACAGCGGCAAAACGTACCACCAGCTCCGCGTTCCAAAGCCAAGCACTCGCTGCTGCACCCCAGACCGCCCAGAGAAGAGGTGAGTAACCCGCCTGTCGAAGCGCTTGGGCCTCCTGGATTTCTGGGGCGGACGGAAGGAGGGGAGAGCCCGTTGGGGTGGGTGTCAGGGCACGGCAACTCCTCCGGGGATCAGGGTTTCCTCTGCCAGGGAGCTGCCGGAGCTCTCCCCACCGCTGCAGCGCAGGGGGTGCACGGGCATGCACCCCTCGCCCCCCCTGCCAAAGGCCTCATCGCCTCCCAACAGCAATCCTCCCCAGCAGGAACCTTCCAGAGCCGGGCTCTGGCACAGGACGCGCACACCAGCACACAGAGCTGCCATGTTCCGATGCACCCAAGCCAGCAGATTCACAGGCACAAACGTATTTTCTCCTCTGGAACCTTACCGGAGGATTTGGGTATTATATAAATAGTTCCATCGCATCCAACGCAACTCACTACAGCTTGAAAAGTCTTTGCTTCAGGTATAAAGGGGGGTTTATAGATTTCACCCATTCCTGAATGACGCTGTGACACAGGTGTTTTACACGACTGTTCTTCACTCTCTGAAACAGCGATGTGGTCCTCCAGAGCAGCGCTGGTTTTCACACGTGCCGTTTCTGAACCGCAGCCGTCCAGTCATGTGTTCCCTTGCTCTAAATGTACTTTAAGATGTTCCTTGGAGACTGAGCGAGCCACACCAGCTTTATGAGTTCTAGCAGATTCAATCAAAGCATATCAACACATTAACTGGCAAAGAACTTGAAAAGTGCAAAAGAACAAAATAACAGAAGTCAAAACCCAAACACACCAAGATGGCAAATGCTTGTTAAAATACTGCCCAACATCTCATCTACCAGCTGAGAGAACTGAAACGTGCACTGGGTACAACTACGAACGTTATAATCCAAGTAGTTCACTGCAGATGGAGTTCAGCTGCCACATGTGCTGTAGAGGACAGTGCAAACTTCTGGTTTACTCATTAGCTTATCACGATGCGAATATGAGAGTCAGAAAGAACATAAAAAGGAAAGTATCCAAACCTCCTGTTTTGAAAAACCAAACCCTTTTTAACAAGCTGCTCTGCAATATCAATCAATTCTCCTGTTTCATCTTTGCAAAGAATTTTCACAGGCAATGCACCAGCCACATCCCTTTCCTGGAGAAAATGAGAGAGATCGACAACATATTACACTGTGCAGCTCCGCTAACTACCGGCGTTTTCCATTGTACTGGTACTGGCCGCCAGTCAGACGTTGTTGAACAACTGGTGCCCACATCAGAAGACAAAAACCATTTGATCTGTGTCACAGTTCCCATCGTTTTACCACCTGTTCTAAACAGGTCATTTAAAAAAAAAAACCAAATCACAGCACAAACCCTTGCTTAGTCCCTCAGCTCTGTCACTTGCATGAGCTGCCAAACACCAGTTTTCCTCCAGCAGGAGCTTTAAGCCCACTTGTAACCACCTGTGCTCACCAGTGCTGTCACTTCCAGACACACTGTAAAGCCTCGCTGGCAGCTGCCAACGGACACTGAATCCATCAACCCCC
Organism: Leptosomus discolor; assembly: GCF_034619465.1. NCBI lineage: Eukaryota > Metazoa > Chordata > Aves > Leptosomiformes > Leptosomidae > Leptosomus > Leptosomus discolor. Next base: position 194,476 of record NW_028237866.1, read on the forward strand.
ACAATAATTCCGTTTTGTTTTACCGGTGCAAGCACTCAGTGACTAACGATGCTCGTACAGCATCGGACTCGTTCTTTCCATTTCCGAGCAAACTTGAAAGCTAATAGAGTGGCTGCTGAGACTGTTCTCCTCAAGAACGTGAGCATCTTGCTCACCTGTCCATAAAAGCTGTCAGCATCCAGTGATCCCAAAGATGTAAATATTATTCTTCAGTAACTAAATGTAGCTCAGACTCTGTTCTTTCCGCCCCGGGGGCCAAACTGCTCTAACGCACCAGGGAATAACGAGAGTAAAGCAGAAAACAGAAAAAGCCCCTTTCTCCCCACAGCAAACACCACCTTTCTCCCCACAGCAAACACCACCTTTCTCCCCACAGCAAACACCACCATCTAAGCAAACTCCATTCAGGACTTTTTGAAGAGTAACAACATTCAGAAAAAAGAAATAAAAAATTAAGAGACAACCTGACAGAAAGTTTACAAATCCTGCTGGGTTTGGTTACAAACCTGTAGGAACACTTTGACTCGTGCCCCAGCTAGGTAAGAGGATAAACACTCACATGCTGTTGCTGTCCACTGCGGGCTTCCACCTGCTGGTCTGACACAGAACAATCACGATCCCTTTAGTACAAGAGAAGTTGGCATCTCCTGAGCTTAACCACAAACCCTGCCCTTTACTCGGCTTTTGAATGTTTTTTGAAACTGCCTGAACTGTCAGGGGGAAAAAAGACAGTTTCCATTACAGTCAACAGGAAAAAGAAATGGTTATTCATCTCTGGATCTACACGACAGGAAGAATTCAAAAATCTAACCCCAAAACTTCAAAATGAGGAGCATCAGGAGGTCCAGAAGGATGACGCCTGTCTGAACAGAACAAAGGAAAATCCATATGTCATCTGCAAATTGGCTTTTTATAGTCATTCAGAGAACAGGTTTTACAAACATGATTATTTTTTCTTCACAGCACAGACGGCACATAAACAAAGGCACGGGACGATACCCCGGTTCTCTGACCTCCTGCATGTTTTCACGAGACCAGATTCATCTCAAACTCTGAGACAAGGAAAAAAGCACTCAGTGCAGTCAGAAAAACCTCTACCATCTGCCCACTATTTTAGAATTCATCCTATAAGTATGCTTTCTTGCTTTCTATAGCCCCGTTTCTGCTTTACTGGTAAGTAGCTCAACCCTTCGGAAAAAAAAAAAACCTTTTTATAGAGCAAATCACAGCTGCCATCCCGTTTCTTCTTTATTCAAAAAGCAAAGCCCATCCAAATCCCAAATAATCAGTGCTAACACAGAAAAATACTAAGTTATGGCATTATTAGGTGTCTAAGACTGCTACTCCGTATAAGGAAAGGCTACCTTATATCTGCCAAGGAACATTCTGTTGCCAATGGCCTAATGATCTTCAGATTTTCCTCGAGTCTTCTTAGACAGCTGATATCCACTGTTTTTTCAGCTCCAGAATCATAAAGCATTACCTGTTACAGATAAGAAACACAACAGAACAGAACAAAACCCCCCTCTCACTCTTTGCTGTAAGGAACAGAATTCAAAGCATGCCTGAAGAGGTGAACAAAATTCAAACAAACAGTACCAGGATTCACTGAGTGGCCTTTGTGCTGAAGTACTTCCTCACACAACACCGGTGACCACCACAGCGGGCCGAGAGGACAAAACACACACAAACATGCTCAAAGGGGGTCCAACAACTTTACAGGGCCTGTGACTTGAGTAAGAAAAGTTCTTCTCCTGTGCTCCAGTTACGCGGGTGCATTTCAGTTTGTAAACCCAGGAACGGCGGAACAGCTCCTCTCCACCCCCCGCTTTTCACTCCGAGGTGGTTAAAGAGCTGCTCGAGGGCTCTTTGCCTCAGAAAGCAGGCGACACAAACCACAAGTAGAGAAGGTCGCACCGCTGCTCCCAACTACCACCACCCATGGGCATCAGCTGATGAGGGTGGAGAGAACCCATGGCAATCCAGCCCTGGATTATCTGCAGGATTAAAAAGCCACTCTGACTTTTGAGGCAAGTGGTTATCTATTCACAAAATGCCTCTTCTGGTGCTCCTCCCTCTTTTCAAATGAGCGCAACAACACGCCTGTTTAAAGCCGCCCTGTGGGAGAAGCTCCCGGGGAAAAGGTTACCCCTGCTCGGCCCAGGGCGTCACCGCCCGTTTAGGGCCCAAGCAACAGCAGGACGGCATGGGCGCTGGGGTGCTGCTCTCCCTTCAGTTGGCTCCCTCGTTTACTTTGGATGAAGCGTGAACTACTGGGACCCTCAGGCTCACGCAGCTGGAATCTAAGCTAAACCATTAGGCTGCAGCTTGGGAATCTGCCATGGTGCAAAGCATCGCGTAAACACCCGCACAGTCAACCTCCTGAGCCCTCCGCCACGGCCGGGCCCCTGCTACAGGCACCTGCACTTTGATCAGACAGAAAGCTTGTCTGCAGCAACGCACAACAGAACCCGACCTCTCGACAAAAGCAGGAGGCTGGATGAGACTGTATTAACACAGAAGTAAGCAGCAGAGATTTGACATTATTTCAATCAGCGCACGCTTACAACCTTTAGAAATCAAAGCACGAACCCTCCCCCGGCAAGAGGCTTACCTCTGCACAGCTGTCAGGCACAGTCCTGCTTACTCGACCTCTCTGCCACTGTTTCACCTCACAGCTGTAAACAGCACAGTGCGTGCCACGTTCCCACTTCACGGGCTGGGGCTGGGATTCTCTGTAGGTGGTGGCCATCTTCTCCTGCAAACTAACATTCAAGGAAACCACGTTTCTAGTGGCCCAGTTTTGTCCGGCGAATGAAGGGGTATTTAGCCCACCACTGCCCAACTAGCACACAGGACAGTCTCAGTGACCGTTTAACAGACACACAGTATTGTTGTTTTTCTTCATGACATGTTAGAAATACCTGAAGTGGAGCTCCCAAACACATGCCGTACCTAAACACCTGCCAAAGGCAGGCGGATGGATACACCATGTCTAGAAAAGGCCTTCAGACTTTCCTAACAGCCTATTAGAAGCACCTGGAAAGAACGAACTTGACTGAAGCTCTACAATGCAAGATACCGGGATTCTTTAGCAAGATTTCTAACACGGGAACGTGGAGGAGAAAAGAAAGAGCAGAAAGATTTAATCTCTTTCTGGACAGTGTGGCATTTATCAGGCCCCAACATTTACTACACTAGAACTGACCAGAAATAGGAGTTCGACATGTGCTTAATTTGGAATCCCAGATATTTAATAAAACACAACATAGTGCCAATCTGCCTTCTGGCCCTAGACTTTCCCCAACAAAGCCAGGGGAGCCCACAGCACCAGAGTTTGCTCTAACTACACTTCACCAGTTTGTCCTAAGAATGCTTTGGATTTCAGTACCTTTTCAGTGTCCTTTCTGATGACAGCCACTGTAGAAAGATTTTACTGGGAGATACAACATGACTAATTCTCGCTTGTAGCTCCTGCTTAGAAAGGGATTTGAAATCTCCTCCGTCCATGGACTCCACGTCTCTAGGATTTAAAGCTTCCGAGGCTTCAGGAATTTCTAGAGGAACATCCCATATTTCATTGGGCCTTACACCAGTACTTTCAGGGCACCTGTAAAGAGCATAAAGTCATTGGAACGGGAAGTTGAAAGCCATTTGAGACAACACAAAAAAGAGCTCAACCAACAGTTCAACATGACGGGAATCACTCAACGCGGAGAAGAGCGAAGAACAAGTAACTTAGAAAAGCAGACAAAAAAAGGCAAAATCATTTCTAAGTGCTGAAACACTTGGGAGAGTACCTTGCTTTTATTCCCCTTCAGAAGGCATCCTTGCACGTTCTGCTGAGAGATGGCAGCACTACACAGTCCAGGCTGCCAGCAGAAAAGCAAGCCTGACACAAACGGGCTGCTGAACATTCACGTTTGCGTCTGGCTTAAAAGACATCAAATGACCGACATCAAGCTTCTGGGAGATCAGTGTTGTCTCCGAGTGAAAGCTGCAACATTCTGCTTCTAAGATGTGTAAGTATTCCTTCCAGACGTGAAGATGACGAACGTCAGCCAAACATTTACCTTTCTAGCGGTCCCTGAGCATACAAACGCACCGCAACCGGTGCCAGCACTGTCCTCAGCAGAGTCCCGAGTGAAGTCTGGTCATGCAACACCTTGACGAAAACTTGTTTAAATGGCCTGAACCGGATAGAACAAAGCCCAGCAGCAACCCAGAGGTGGCTGGTAGGTACTTTGAGCCACAGCCCGGCTCAGGACAAGCCTGTGTGAGCTGCGCCAGCTAGAGCTGTAAGAGACTGCAGCTCCAACAAAAAGCTGTGAACACAAAAGAACTGGCTTCTGGTAACCACCGCTGACCAAAGGAGACGGCAAGCGTGAGTTTAACTGTGGGCACTGCTGGGCCGCCAGGAAGAAGCTCTGTTCTCGGAGATCTACCACCCGTCTATGCCTTCCTTCACGGGAAGGAAACAAACTGCTCTGGCAGAGAGAAATTCCCTGAAGCTTTGACTCACCCACTGCCCACTGCCCCACAGTTATTTCTGCAAACCTGCCTGGGGCAGGCGTTTGGAAACCAACGGGTAAAACAGCCGCCTTGTAGAACCAGGGAAGAAAGGAACACCAAAGCTCACAAGCAACGCTTGCCGTGTGTCCAACCAGCCTGAACTGGGAAACGGACAGAGGCAACGTGCCACAGAGAGCTCTCCCAAGTGAAGCACACGTTACGAGTCCTCCAACACCCTCTCTAGTAACTCCAGTACAGCAGTATCACTGCACACCCATCAGCAAAAACCATCTGTTTGGAATGAACTTCAGGCTCCAAGGTTGCTCCCCGGAATTCTGCATGGACTACTTCCTATCCCAACGCAAGAGCGAGGTGACTAAGGTTTGCTGGCCAGCAAGCCAGCTTCAGCGGAGCTGTGCTCTCCCGCTTAGAGTCTCTTCTACCAGTTCAGGGCTGGCCTGGGCATCCCCCAACAACAACCTTAAACACGGAAGAGTAATCCTAACGGGAGCCGGTGGCACCTCTCCTTTCCTGAAGGGCAGAAACGCCAGGGACAGAGAGGAGGGAACAGAACAGAGGGAACAGAGGGAGAAGGAACCAAGGTCAGGAGAGCAGAGGGTATTGGAGGGGGGCAGAGGCACACTCCTGAAGGGACCGAGGCCTGCGGAGGGCCTGTGCTGAAGCACGGGAAGCAAAGAGCACGGAGGAAGGAGCAGCGGGGAGAAACGGCTGGTCCTGGCCCCAGCCCCTGCCCTGCCCATGGCCTCACCGAAGGGACTGAGGGGAGCCGGGGCATCAGGGGAGGAGAGGGGCTTGGAGCAAACTTGCGCTGGGAAAGGGAGAGGGGGCTGCTGTAACTGTTTGGGTACAATGCTTGCACCAGTCTTGAAGGATTTATGCTAATTAGCAATAAACTAAGGTAAATTGAGTCTGTTTTGCCCACAACAGTAGTCGGTAAGCAACTTCCCTGTCTTCTGTCAAGTTGACCCATGAGATTTCTTGCTCCTCTTTCTTCTGTTTTCTCCCCAGTCCAACCAAGGAGGGGGCAGTGAGCGAGTGACCACAAAAATCCACATTAGGCAAGCCACCAACTTTAGACACTTACAGTAAAGTCACACGGCTGCTTGTTTGCAGCTGCCACACAATAAAACACCCCAGTGACAGTGACAAAACAACTCTGCTGTTCAGGTTTCAATAAAGCTCCTTCACTTGACAAAAACCTGACTGAAAAGCGTGACCGGTAAAGAAAAGTCTTCCTAGGACTTAGTCGTATTTCTGAGCTAAGAGACGAAAATCCACTTACTTACTTCCTCCTGAAAAAAGCAAATTCAGAAATTCCCTTTCGGAATCAAAATTTTCTACACAGCAATCTTCTTATTCTCATCCCTATTCAAGAGTTATTCACGAGAGAGTAATGACTATTTTTCACAAACACAGCCCACAGATTAGCCTTCCAAAAAGCCAACAAACTAAATGCAGCCCTGTCATCTCCTTATCAGCCCCATCTCCCCCAGCAGGCTTCCCAACCCTTCTGTCTGTGGCTATCACAGCTGGTTACCTCAGTACTTCTTCTCCAACAACAGACCTTCCACAGAGACGACTCACCTCAGCTGCAGGTCCAACACACAAAAGGGGTATTTCTTTCCTTACTACAAGGGAAGGGGAACCTTCACGATAACCAGTTTGGGAGGACTGGGCACTTAAGCACACTACAAGTACGATGCAGACATTTCATCTCCACCTTCTCCATCAACTACAATTCCAATACATGACGTTGGTCAAGATTCAGCTGGAGAACTCGATCACGCCAAACTGCAGAGTTACACTCTGTACCTCACATCAGCTGAGGAATGTGACTTGTCATGAATTTATCACAAATGTGGTAAGTTACAGTCACTGGAGGCAACATATTAAAGCCAGAAACTTTACTACACAAATTCAGTATCTCCACATACTTTACGTTACGCACAGAGTACTTACCCCGTTATGTAGGACGCCAGGTCTTCTTTAACTAGCTGGCAGTTAATACTAAAGATTCTTCCAGGAGGAGCAGGGGAGTCCACGAGTTCAACAGACAAGATGTTCGCCTCTAAAATTTCTGTGAATGAATAATATAAACAGAACTAGAGCCACCCAATGACAGTATAAAGACTACTGACGGCTTTGGAGGCAAATGGTACTATAAAAGACAGAATTCTGTAAAATGACATTTTGTTTATAAAGCAATTGATTCTGAACATCAACAAAATGCAGAGGCTTAGCTTTGCACGTATCTACAAAATTTAACTTCAAATACACCAATAATTACACCATGTTTTTGTACAAAAAAACCAACTGCTACATGTCATTTCATTTATGAGACGGGCTCCAAACCACCATCCCCCAGGCGCTGAAAAATAACGAGCTACAGGTTAACAATAAATGGTGTTGAGAAAAATCCTACTAAGGCATAGATGTGTTAGCTGAAATTCTTCTTGCTTGTTTCTTCTTTTTGCGATGCTTTACAGCCGCAGCGATCCCACTCCCAGCTACCAGTAAAGTCAGAAGAGTCAAGGACAGCGAGCACTTCTGGAAACAGGCCCCTCTTAATAAACCAAGACACTTATGTCCCTCAAGGCTGGTGTGGTCCGTAAGAGGAGCCATAACCAGAGCTTTTGTCAGCAGTCATCATCTGTTAGGTCTCCTCCAGCTGCCTCATGGTGAGATACTCTCACTCCAGGCCACCTGTCACAAGTACGAGCACAAGCGCTTCCAACAAACACTATCTAAAACACGAGAGTGCATGTTTCAACGTTTGAGTCAATTCAATCATACTGAAATAGAAACTTGATAACTTACCAAAAATTGAACACAGCAGAATTTTACCTTCAGTCATTTCTCCAAATCTTGCCTTGGCTTCTCTGTTCCACTCGTCTGCCCCTTTGCAGGGCTCAATGCCAGCCAGCCTGCACCTGATCGCCTACAGGAGGACTCAAGTTATCGATCTCTCATCACGCACCAAGGCCGTCTCACCACAGCCCCGTCACAGCCTCTGCTTTGCGCTCACGCAGGACAGCGAGACAGCGTGACCTCGGCTTCTGCTGCCACGTCACCGCCATTTGATTGGATCTGAATTAAACACACACACACTATACAGACACCTCCTCACCCCAAGGCAGCCTCAGATTTCATTTAAAACTGGATGAAACTGGATGATCCAAAACCAATTAAACGGGTTTTCAATGTGACAAGGAACTGGCTTAACATTTTATTTACTTCTGAACGTTAACAACCCTCGCCTTCCTCTTCCATCCACCCAGATTCTGTTTATTTTGAGTATTTAATCCAGGCGAGCTCTAATTTACCTTTTCTGGAAAGCTCAGAAACTCCTTTTTGACTCTGCGTATGTCTTTAAGAGTTAAGGTGGCAACATTGCCAAAGTCAACATATTTCACCAAAACTGCTTGATGACTTGGCAGCCCTTCAAGAAAAACAGCCCAAGTTATTAAAACAAAAAATGAGTATCTGATACATGTTAAAGCACCCGAATTTCAGAGCAAACCCCACATTTACACCATACAATCGCCAAATATCACAGCTTCAAGTGTCCTACAACCCAGTTCCAAAACTCTGTTCTTTGAGAGTCAGCTCTGTCACGTTCCTGCAACGACAGAGTTCGCAGTTTGGTCCCCTTCCATCTAACCACTTCATGAGACCCTGGCACATCAAGTATGTGCCCAGGAGACACGCGAGCACACAGGCACGCGGCGCTGCCCACACAGGCAGCACAGGAGCCAGCACAAGAACGGCCAGTCCCCTTCGGAATTGCCATGGGGAATAAGCGACCCACGCGAGCTAGGCTCAGAGGTTGGCTTAACAGACAAACCTGTAGTGCAAACTGTAGCAGTAAGAGAAAAATTATTTTCAATAATTAGATCATAGAATTTCAATAATATATAGAAAATGAAGTATACCGCTTCTCTCGATTTAAAGAAAAGTAAAAATGCATAACCCACTCCAGTAACAGCAAAAGGTCATAACATGCATTAGTACTACTGACTCTATGAACCTCCCGCCAGTCTAAGAACGCCCAGTGAAAACAACAGCTTTGTTACTGCTCACAGCCCGTGATCTAGAGCCACATCTGACTTCCCAACCCAGCGTTAGAGCGAAAGAATCAAGACTTCACCTAGAATCTGCGCTCTGTACCAATTCCCATCTTCCCACTTTGCCACGCAGGCTTGGCCTTCAACTGGGCAGAGCATCTCCACGTTTGTCCCATGCTCATGTCTATACACCTCCTGAATTTTCTTTGCAGGAGACAGAGAATCCAGGCTGTCTGTCTAAAATGAGAAAAACAAATCTCACACACACACACACACACCCCCACACCCCCCGCACCCCTGCCCCGTGGTACTGTTGCTCTCTTAAGGGCCATTTTCTCTAGCAATGTACTTCCTAGGCCTCCCCCAACATGACACAGCGGTTAGGAACACCTCACGTGAATCAAAGAGCCTGACAATTGTTGGATATTGCCCTGTCCAATCTCTGCTTGAAACAGTAAACCACTGCATGCCCGCATAGGAACTAACCATCTAACAAAACTGACCAAAATGTGTTAACCTTCCGAAATTCTAAGAATTCCTGGAATCAAGCTAGGATTGTAAGAATTCATCTCACCTACTAATTCCAGGAATCCTAAAACCGGTTACAAGCGACGGACAGTAGCTTATTTAAGGTGGAAGACAAGTAGCCAAACGTTAAAAGGTTTGTTCAGAGTTTTATTTAAACAGACCTTATTTCTAAACTTACCCACTGCAGATAGAAATCACTCGGACTATTCATGTGAGAAACTACGACTGAGACTTCTCTCTCCTGTGGAATCCTAGGTGGGCTATACTGCAGGATGGTACTTCCTAACTGACGGGGAAGCTGTGCTCTAAACCTGAGGTAAATAAAATACAACTTGGAATAAATTCTCTCAAAATTAACTGAGAAGGAACCCTTTTCTATTCAAACGTCAAGCTGCCCGTTAAAAAAGTGCAAAATGGTCTTATCAAAATAACTCGATTCGTGTTTGTATGAATAGCTTGACCTTCCCTTCCTGCAGCTGATGCAGCCAATTCTCTCTCATGCTTGTCCCATCACAAACAGAGCACACGAACGACACATGGCAGCTGGCTCCTCAAGACATTTTGTTATTTGGGATGCCCTAGCGCACATTTAAATTGTTAAAAGAAAGACAGTAAAAGGCTAGAATCCACTACCTTGCCAGAACCTTTGCCTTTTCCTCACTTAGGAGGAAAGGCAATTACCCAAGGAACACAGAGGCTGTAAAAAATGACCTCCTGCTGCTCTCATACGTCACACTTAGATGACGTGACTGCTGAAACAATAAACATCTCTATTACTTGTACTATGAACGTGTAGATGCGGTGCTTAGGGACATGGCTCAGCAGCAAACTTGGCAGTGTTACTTTTACGGTTGGACCCGATGATTTTAAAGGTCTTTTCCAACCTCACCGATCCTAGGGAACAATCACAGGATCGTATCGTTAAACACCAGCCACAGCTGAAAAGCACAGCACAGAAAAATCTCTTCAGCGACACGGGGAAACAGTTGGGTGAAGCACAAGTAAAACCAAGATGTCAGAACTGAAACACTAACTGGATGACCTGGAATGCCAACTGCAATACCAGTATCTGCAGCTTTGCTTTCTTTCATTACACTCTTAGACACCCACTAGCACACGCAGATTTTTTTTTTTCATTTTAAAATTTAATTTCCAATAAATATTTAACCATTAGAAGAACAGGTAAGTTACTGTACCTAGCCTCTTCATTAAAAAACAACAATACTTACTGCCCTGTTGTTCCCCATCCAATCATGCCCAAGTTTTTAAAAACAGACGTCACCTCATTGGTGTTCAGGAAGAACCTCGAGAGAAGAGAAGAAACGTTACAGAAGGTGATGTGAACACCTCATCACTCTGACAGTTTGCCATAGACCGTATTTTTCACCACAATATTCATCGAGGGACAAAGTAAGAGATTAATCACCTACTCCAGTTCCATTCCTCCCCTCCTATTAAGAACCGATTTGGTTGCTCATCTACCTTCACATTCAGACTTAAAAACTCTCTTGCCTTTTGCTTTCTCTCTCTCTCACGCGCAGAGTACTCCAAAATTCACTCGCTGAGTTTTCACCCCTACACCCAGTTCAATTCAACAGATCATTCTGCACGGAGAAAAGGAATTCCCCAACAGTCCTGAAGAACACCACCATAACTGAAGTCCAAAATCTACCTTCTCTTTGTTCTGCTTATCGCTACGCTCACGAACAGCCGCTTCTTTCACCGATGAAAGCCAGCAAAACCCTTTAAGTGCCTTCACAGTCAGACTGACAGAACTGCAAATGTAACTCCACTGAATCAAACCCTCGGCTCCGCTGTCCGGTTACAACAAGCAATTGGTGAAAACTGGAGCGTAAGCAGTACGGAACAGCCCACCTTCTCTTCTCCCCTCACCCCTTCAGGAACGCACCCACCCTTCGCTCTGCAGCACTTCATGTCTACAGAATGGGCCTCAACTCCTGCGCACCTCCTAGTTGTGACTTCTTTCACCTTTGCTGTTATTCGGGAGTGGCACCAGCATGTGAGGCCTCTACCAGATCTCCTTTTTTCCCCCCCTGTTCGAGTTCTTCAAAGGTCTTCCAATGCAAACGAGCTTGATTTTGTCATGTTTTAGCTTTCTTCTAGGTTGGGAGAGGTTGCCATTGTGCATTTCAATAGGCTTCTCCGACATTCTCATTCACCACTGACATTATCTTCAAAACAGCCCCTACCTACTAAGTCACCAAGTTCACTAGAAGATGATTATGAAGACTCCTTTATCCATATTCTAACGACTCAACTGACACAGCACAGGGGGAGTGGTAACCTTCTCAAGCACTGGAGCAGGCTGCCCAGGGAGGTGGCTGAGTCACCAGCCCTGGAGGCATTTGGCTGAGAGAACTGGGGTTGCTCAGCCTGGAGAGGAGAAGAGGCCGGGGAGTCCTTGCAGCCACCTTCCAGTGCTGAAAGGGGCTTATCCGGAAGATGGGGACAGACTTTTTAGCGGGGCCTGTCGCAATAGGACAAGGGGTAACGGTTTTAAACCATAAGAAGGCAGATTCAGACTAGATATGGGGAAGAAATTTTTTACCGTGAGGGTGGTGAAACACTGGCACCGGCTGCCCAGAGAGGTGGCAGAAGCCCCATCCTTGGAGACATCCAAGGTCAGGCTGGATGCGGCTCTGAGCAACCTGATGCAGCTAAAGATGTCCCTGCTCACTGCAGGGGGGCTGGTCTAGATGGCCTCCAATGGTCCCTTCCAACCCAAACCACTGTAGGATTCCACTTGTTTTTCAGCTGAAAAGCACCGAGAGTGGAGACTAACACGAGGGGGCTCCATCTGATGCCTTCGAGTTCAGCTGATGACAAAACCAGGACACAGCGCAGCTCTTTCACCTGCAGCCGCTTCGCGTTTTATCGGCAGAAGGTCCTGGGCAGACCCTCGCCTGCCCACGTCCACCTCCAGGCAGCAGCTCAAAAAGGCCTGAAACTCAGCGCACAGTTGCTCGGGGTTCTGCAGCTCTGGTGTCCTGTTGGTCACTATCAGATCCATCGCCTAGAGAGACAAGAAACACGAGACTCCACCTGTTTCTTTCTTACCCAGAGCTGCTCATAGGGAGCCTGTTTTTTAAGGTCCAGTCTCCAGGGCCAGTTTCTTCCCTGGCAGAGGGTTAGAGATGATTTTTCTATACCTACAAAACAAACCCCGATGCAGCCACAGCTACTCCAACATCAACGTGATCTTGCCTCGACAGCTGATTGCAGTGGCTGACCTAGTTAGGAGGAACTACATCAGCAACAGCACAGTTTGCTTCTCCATGCATCGACACCAGCTTTCCTGGCTATTTTAAATAGTGAATTCGGGCCAGCTGTATTATTTCAAAGGATGATTACATAAAATGCATCCCTGCAGTGCTCACTGCTCCCTAAAGTACAGCTTCCTTAAAACAAACCTAGTCCAGATTTTTGCTCTGTTCTAGATAAAAATGGTAAATGGATGAAATAAAAACTATATCCATCAGCTTATTCCTTGGATAAACAGAAGCATTTGGAACCTCATTTCCAACACAGACATGTAAGCTGTATGCACAATTTTATTAGGAAGAAAAAACACTATTGGGCAGACAGGAGCCACCTGCAACTATGTCAGCAGTCTCCAAATTCCAGATCAGCAAGTCTTCCTGACAGACCTCAGGCCAAGGAATTAGAACAGAATTTTGCAAAACATGGGGCGAGCATTATCCGGGGCAGTTCACTTGGAACCAAGGTCTCACATGCTGAGAAGCTGGACAGATGAGTTCATTCTGCTTTTGTAAGACGTTCTTTAGAAACGCAAGACAAACGTTTTGAACTGTTTGCACCTAAACTTGCAGAATATGTCCCAAATATACAGCAATAATAATGGAAATAGGCCTAGGAGTCTTCCATACAAATGTCCGCCATGACAAGAACAGCTCTGCGCTACTGGCATTTAAAGAGACGGTGGCCAAAGGGACTTTGCTCTTATCCTCTTAAACACAGAGGAAAAATTCCAGGCCTAAAAAGGCAAATGAACTATCCTAGAGGAAAAACAATAAAAGGAAGTTTCTCTACTTTGCCCACAACAGAAGTGTCACAAAATCAGTCCTGTCCCGTCCCTCTGCAGCTGCCCTCAGGCACCGGGCACAGCGGTGAGCCGGAGGGCCTGTCCTCACTGCGGTTAAATGGTGCTGCCCCAGGGACATCCCTTCTCCTGCGGTAAAGGAACACAGCACCCATGGCAGCCTTGGGAATTTTATTCCGGCTCCATTCACCTGGCTGTGAAACAGGAGTGCTGGGACAAAGGGAGCTCTTTCAGCTGCTCCTTTCTTCACAGAACTCCAATCAGCAGAGTCATCTGTAGCTGGGTACTGCACCTTTTAAACAGTTCTACGACCACAGAAAAAGATCTAGGGGAAGCTGAAGCACCTTCTTGCCGTGTCTCTTTTGCTTTCCTGTGATCCATCTGGCAGAGAAAAGCAAGTACAGTACAAAGGAAAGAAGTGTTTGCAGTAGCTGCAAAGGGGCAATAAGCTCATGGATTTCTTTAACGTACCAAGAAAGAAGAATGGATTTGGCATACAGCTGCAGTCTGTGAAAATGAGACCCTAAAGTTATCCAGGGCACCCAGATACATGACGGAACAACATATGGATGATTTAGAAGCCTGAAACTGTAGAAGATTCACAGCATTTGGAAAATATGTTATAGGTTTGAAGAAAATTGATGCAGTGTGGTTAATAAAGGAAAAAGCAAACAGAAATGCCTGGGATTTGGTTTGTTGGGTTTTCTTAAAACTGAAACTGGGGAGGTCCGACCGGCATTTCAAAGGATATTTATCGCACCAATATTTGTCCCTCAGGCCCCAGGCATACGCCTGGTGGAAGGAAATCACAGTGAGAGAAAACAAACACCGTCACAGAAATATCCAGGCCACTCTTGGCTGGAAAATGGTTCATTCCTGTGAGTTCTGCATCGGCTGGGAAGAACTTGAGCAACAGGGGATGCGTTTGCTCCGCACATGGAAAACAACAAACGCATCGACATTAAGCCTGGTTTTAACTCTACGATTAATGATCCTTTAATGCCCTTATATTATATTTCGGTATTTCAATCCATGTCGGTAATGGAAGCTGCTGCGTGCCTTGCACTATTGAAACACGCAAAGTTTGAAAGAGCATCCTTTGGTTTCCAGGCTTCGCAGAACTCCCTGGATGGGGTCTAAATGTGACTATTAAACCCAACACCTACTGTGTGCCATCAGCTAAAACCTGACCTGCAAACACAGGCCTTGCTTATCAGCTCTCCTGTCTGGATCCAGCTGAGAGCTCTCACTGCACTCTGTGATTCCACACACAACAGCAGAAGGATCCTGTCCCTGCTGGGGATGATTCACCTTCATAAAAACAGCTGGGAACTGGGGAACTTCAGGCTGTCCATCACAAGCTGTTCACTGTTCCCAGCTCAGGGGCAACAGCCTCTGCCCAAGAGCCCAGGAAGTGAACACAGACGGGACCAACTCCAGGTGCCTGATTTTAACCTCCTGCAGGTTGACTCAGACACCTGAAGATGCCTTGAAGCTCCAAGTGCTCAAGCTGATCTCAACTCCCGCAGCAGACGAGGCATGTATGAAGAAAAAGAGCATCTCAAATAATCTGGGCAAGGGCAGGAATGGCTGAATGTGAATTTGATCAGAGATAAGAAATCCAGTTCCCTTCCTCACAGTCGACCTGAAGCTTCTCGAGGAGCCCTAATTAACAGTTGAGGTTAATGAAGCTTGGAATTTTCAGCCTCCAAACCAGGGACACAGGCCTACTGCCACCCTGCCAGCTGTGCTGCACTCAGCTGACTCAGCATCAGGCTGAACCCAAACCTGTTTGCTTCTTCTCCCCCCTCACGAGGTGGCACAGCGCACGCTGCTCCTTCTGTGTGCACTGGAACGAAAAACCTTGGGGCACCTACCAAACCAAAAGAAGTCTTCCAAGAAAACTCAGGAACCTTTGTTCAGAGTGGAGGATTGACACTGGTGTAGTTGTTGTATTCCTTTCTTAAGTAGCCTGCCAGGGGGTATGTCCTGATCCTTCTGCTGTTTCTTCTCTCAGCCTGCAGCACGCACTCTGGGTGCTGTAGAGTAGGGAGAATGCAGTCTTACCGCTGTGAGAAAAGCTACGCATCATGCTCTATTTTAATTCCAGCCTTAACAAAAATTCTGTGTCTATACACATGGGTCACAATTAATTTCCTCATAAATTCCTGCATCCCTATCAGGAATTAACTGTGCAGCATCTAAGTTTGTTCCAGCTACCAGTCATGAGGTTTTATCTTTATATACATTCCTCCACTATTACACACCCATTTGGGATAAGAGCTGGTCATTTCATGTTAAGAAATGAGGATGAAGCTGAAAACTTCAAATCATTAAAAATACATTCATTTACTACAAGTTTCTGTGCTAAAACACATTTTCAGGAAGTTATTTGCTAATGAATAATTATGGCATTTCTATAAGCAGTGACACCTCCTGAAAGGCTCAGGTAAGCCATCGGCACTGACCCGTTTGAAAAGACTTCTCTGCCTGCAGACACAGCTGGAATGCTTTTCAGAAAAACTCCCCAACTGGAGAAACTTGCCACTGAAAAATCGCTGTCACTCAGAGATACAGCTCAAAGAGAGTTCAAAAAACATACGAGGTATTTCAAGCCCCGTTGAAGGCAGAAATGGCATGTTTCTGAACTGGATACAAGTCACTGCTCTTTGGAGGTTCTCCCCTTGACGTCACCAAAGCTACAGTAGATGCTGCTGCGCTCCCTGACAGCTTTAGAAGTGGCCCATGGGGGAACTAGTTCCAGCTGATGCGGCTCGGGTTTTGTCTCATGGGGGACTAAACACGGGATAGATTTGAAAGACACTGGTATCTGATTTTATGTGCACCTTACCCTGAGAGGATCTTCACTAAAGTAAGGAGGTTCTCCATCCACCATCTCTATAGCCATGACCCCAGGCGACCAGATGTCCACCTTGGGGCCATAGGCTTCTTTTCTCATCACTTCTGGTGCCATCCAGTATGGAGTCCTGAGCATTGTGCTCCGTCGACTCTGCTCAGGGATGATCCGAGCACAGAAGCCAAAATCAGCTGAGGAGAAAAACAAGTGGTGTTAAAGGCAGCTTGAATTAGGAAGGCGAGCAAAAGAAATCCCCACTCTATACCTGAGAACACGGTGTGGAATCTATCTGGAAAAGCTGCCATGCTCTGTTTACTCAGTGCTGTAGCCACGGAAATACTGATTTGGCCACTTAATAACACCCCTCAAGTTTTCTGCAGTGGCTTTTATTGACTTGAACCGTTAGACTGTAACTGCCTCCCTCTGGAAGGGCCACACACAAACCAAAGCCACTCTTGACACCTTTTTCCTTTCTATGCCTCTCTGCATGTTGGAACTGTCCTCGGAGCTGGCAGCAGTGGTCAGCGCACTGCCACAGGCATCCCTTTTGGGGAACTGGCCATCAGTCAAAAGCAGCCCCGTGCCACAGCCTGGGAAGGCTGTGCCTGACCAGGAATACCCACCCAATTTGACAGACCTGTCCATGCCAAGTAGAATGCTGTTGCTTTTGATGTCCCTGTGAATCACTTGCTTTAAATGAAGGAAATCCAGGGCTTGAAGGCACTGATACGTAAAAAACAAACATGAGGGTAAAAATTAATGACCTGATTTCACCACACAAGAAAGGAAATGCCTCTAAAAGATTTAATTTCTAGATTAATTGTGAGTAACGCCCAAATATTGCGCTGTCCAGAGGAATAGCTTGGTGCTTCAACTTACTATTAAAGTAATAACTTTCCAAATAAAGGCTTATCAGGTTTGGAAAGAGAAATGTCCATTACTGTCACAGACTAGCCCCTGAAAGCACAGGCAGGATGGCTGCTGCCCAATCAGCGTCCTATCTCCATCCGTATGACAAACTATGTTTTGCCAAAAATGAGAAAGTCCCTTCCTTCGGTTTGAAGTGGATCACTGTTGGGTGGGAGGTTGCAGGACAAAGATTTTATTGTCAGGCTCTATAGCAGGTTTGGAAATAGCACCTTAGTCATTTTTCAGAAGCAAATGCCATTTTGGGTCGAATGCTATCCTTTTAAGCTGAGGACTCTGACAAATGAGTCTCTATTTTTCTTTGCTGTTCTTTTAAAAATCTGCCACCAGCATGTTTGCTTTTACAGGCAAGGAATGCAGTACAGACATGCTCCAGGCACGTGTTTAAAGAGGTAGAGCTGAGAAGAGTAAAAAAAGAAAAAAAAAAAAAAGAAAAGATAACACAGTAACAGTGTTTCAGAGTGTAATGACAGAGGACAGTAAGTGCAGCGATACTGGCAGGCAGTTCACTTAAGGTGCCCTTTCTTCTCCATATCATAAAGCAACGCAGAAACAAAGCTCTCAAGATGAAATCCCTCATGTTCTTACCACCTGTTCACCAGTACCATCCTGTCCAAGGAAGAGGAAGCACACGCGGGATCCCTCACCTCCCTGCAGACAGCTGCCATCTGCTCTTCATCCATACAAAACTGGGTAACAACATCTCTTAAACAGCCACCAGCCATGTATTCCATCACCACCCGGAGCTCATCACCGACCAGGTGGCTGAAAGAAGAAAACAAGGGCACTGAGATGAACAGGCACAGCTAAATTACCTCATGGAAAAGACTGCTGGTGGCTTTTGTTTCCAGGTCATTTTCAAACGAAGACAGAATAAAATGATTAGACGTTCCTTCTAGGCTATACAGGACTTAGAATCTGTGCAGCCTAAATGAGAAAGGCATGCGAGTGAAAAATTACATGTCTTAGATGGCAAGCAAGTGAAAAATGCAGTTTACCAACAGCAAAGATAAATCTGGAACCAGGACATAGCACATCATCTGGTTCATCATCTTAACGCAAAGATTCCAGGATTAACTCCAGAAACAAGGCAACACAACTTTCATAGACATCCATGGTAGGAGGGTGTGTACCACTGAGGACAGAAATTGGTCCACAGTTTGGAAAACCTTACATAAAAAACACACAGAGAGAGGAAAAAAAAATTTAAAACTGGCAAATGATGTGTTTCTGGAAACAAGAACCTAGTCTTCCTGGCATCCACAGTAATGGAAAATAGTGGGAACAGCCCAACGGAAATAATTTCTGTGAGGACTTATCAGCACTTATCATAAGACAGAGAAAATATGATCAATTTAAAAAAAAAAGGAACAAAAAAACCCCAACAACAAAAACAACAACAAAACAACACAGAGGTAGTGAACTCATGGGCTGTTGTTTTAGTAAGACATGGCTGATGCACATTTTTAAAAACAGTCTTCAAACTATATATGCCAGAAAAGATTAACGCAGACAAAACACAATCTTCTCCCAGAAATTGTATATGAGTAGATAAATAATGAAGAGGTCAATCTTCTGCCAGAGACCAGAAGTTTTTTAATCTTTGGCTTGCAGTACGTAAATGAACATTCATGTGATAGTACCAGAACTACTTACCTGTCTAAACAGTTAACAATATTTGGATTCCTATTTTCCCTCATCACCAGGCTTTCGTTAAGAGCTCGTTCCTTTTTGTGCTGTTGTTGGAGATTCATTTGTTTTATGGCCACCTGAAATGACATTAAAAACCATTCATTTGAGCAGTCTGTGGTACGAGATCAGAATGAACACGAAGGGAGTGGGTTTGGAATGACACAGCAGAGCTCTGCCAAGCTGTCTTGTTATTAGACGTAAGAGGTCAGTAACTCACACTACAACGCCCTATTTCTTTGCTAGCTTGGGTGCTGCTTGCAGGACACATGGCCAAATACATTTTGCCTTGTAAATCTGTCAAAATGGTCTACCTACGTTCTTTTCAAATGGCCTTAGTGTATCACGGTATTATTATTCATGCACGCTTTCAAGCAGGAAGTGATTTTATTGCTGTGAAAACATAAAACCAGCTGGTAATGCTTTAGCAATCGTGATTTTTGATCATTATTTCAGCAATTGCTGTTGTTCTTGACTGCATAACTGAAACAAAACACAAATGCACGTTACGTGGCAAATGCTGTACTAAAAAGATTACTAAGGTTACACAAAAAGTACGACCCTAGCACTTCCTAATGCCTTGAATTTTTATTTTGCAACTCTGAATGCCATTCTTTAGCACAGTTTAGATTTGCAATTATTTTCTGGGTTAAAAAACAATAATCCATTCATCAGTATTTTATGGATACACCCAGGGTCATAAGCAGAGCTTAGGGCTTTTAGATCCCTTGCAGACCTCTGTCTCAGAGCAGCTGCAAAGTGCAGCACTGCAGGTGGATGAGACACTACCCGTGAGATTCAGATGTATCTGCTGACAGCCAGGAATGATAAATCAGAAAGCTGAAGCTGTAGCCCCAAAGAGCAAAGGGATTCTCTAAGACACCACCTTGTCTAATTATCACTAATATGACCACTTTTGCTCTGAACCGCTGTAGCCAGCCTGCCTCTGCCTCAGCCTGGCTCCTGCGCCCAGTGCCACCTTCCCCCAGGCAGCCATGGGCCCTGCTCGAGCTTTTCGTCCTGGCCTCCTCATGAGCCCGCTTCTGCCAGCCCCGTCCCTCTGGGCTCAGCCCTGCTTCCCTCCCTGCCTTCCAGCTCAGCTCCGGCCAAGGGCTCCTACAAACCCACCCCAGAAGAGCCCCCCTACCCGACACGCGCCCGCTGGGGAGACGACGCCCCGGGGCTATTTCAAGTCTGCCTCTTGCTCCCCCGTAGTCTGGCCAGCCTCCCCCTCTGCCCAGTCCTGCTCTTGACATGGCCCAAAAGAGAGCACCCCTCCGCTCTCGGGCCTGGTTTTCCAGCCAGATTTTCAGGCAGTGTTTGCCCATATTCAAAAACGTTAAGATGCCACTTTAAAGGGGCCACTACAGGGACTGTCAGTGTTAACTCTCCTTCAAGAGCTGCTTCTCAACCCCCCGGCCCCCACTTCACTGCAACCACTCCACGGGCTGTAACAGGCTGTCACCGACACTGGACCTAAACACGGCTGTATTCTTTTGGAGAGAGCTTTGGTCTTGAGATACGTCTTCTCATCTGTCAGGTGTGTGTCAACCAGCTTCAGGATGACTAAAGCACAAAACTGAGTCCTAAACACAATCTCTCCTTCATTAGGTCTTGCATCACACTTTGGAGATGAAACACCTGATGGAAAAAATGCTAAACAGTATTACTGCCTGAAGCTGTGGTTAAGGTAAATTGGGACTGAATGACGGCAGCCTTCAGCAGCGAGTGGATGCATCAATATATTCAGTAACTAAGACAGAGCTAGTGTGGCCTTCTCTGAAAGGAGAAAGTGCCCTCCTTGCGTTCTTGCTGGTTGTTAATAAGGACAAAGTGTGTCCAAAATTAAGTGACGTAACGAAGCTATTTATTCCTCACAGCAACAGGGGAATCTGTGACCACCCCTGGGGTTCTCCCGAGGCCTCTCACTGTGACAGATCTTCAGATTTTACGATCTGTATTACTAACCAATCTATGGCCAGGTCCACAGGCAGTTTTACATGCTGTAAATGTACAGAGTTAAATTGTATATCGAGACCAACATTCTCTGTAAGAGCACAACTTCATGCACAGTGGGGAACAGAGATGTAACAATTTCTAAACCAACACATTCACATTGGCAGTAAAAACTATAGTTTTTAGCAGGCCCAAAGGCTTGCTGCGATTTCTTTACAGATTTCTCTCCATTCAAATGCCCAGTCAGGGATGATGTAACATGGTAGCAGCCGGGGACCAACAGCACTGTGGAGAGCACCAACCTGTCCTCAAGACACAGTAAGTAAAAAACCAGTTCTCTTACGATGGGCCTTGGAAGCGATGGGTGAAGCATCAGCCCAAGCACAGAAAGCACCAAGGCTCTTCCTGATGCCAGGGGGACCAGGACCTCCCCCCAGGAATTCGCAGGCACCTTTTCAGGCATTAATCAACCCCTCGGTGCAATGGCTGCTGGAAAGCGGATAGCCACAGGAAGCGTTCAGTTCCTGAGGCACAGAACCACGGTGCCCTTAAAGAGCTGTCCCTGAAAAGCTGAAGACAGCAGACGAGGTACGTTGCAGGCTGACGCCAGCCTGCGCTTCAGAGGAACAGCCTTTGCAGTAAAGATCTCCTGGCGATCCGAAAGCCCATCCGCTGTTCGCACCTGGGGGGAAAGCGCTGAACCCCTGCCAAATCTGCTGGGGCTGTTGACACCTACCTCTTGTCCCGTGCTGATGTCGAGTGCGGTATAGACAGTTCCAGACGCCCCAGAAACAAAAGAGCAGCAGAGACATGAGAAGTGGTTTAGACCCTGGAAGTGAAAGCCCTGACAGGAGCTCTCTGTTGCCTGTAGTGTTTCCAAAACACCTTGGTTCCTCCACTCCTTCAGCCAGCAGTGCACAGCGCAGCAGCCCACCAGCCCCCTGCCATGCAGGCTATCCAAGAGAAAACTTAGGTCCAACAGGAAGAAAAAGGGCTGATGCAAATCTCCAGAGTTCATACTAAATTCTTTTAGTCCACAACTGAAAGGCGGGGTGCACATACAGACTGGAAAATAATAGATTTCATTCTTTTCCCTTTTTCTCCAGTTTTGCGCTGTTGGGTTTTATTTTTTCCCTTTTTTTTTTTCCTGTGGTGTGTTTGTGTGGATTTTTTCCGGAGAATGTAACACGCACACAGTCTAGCTGTGCCTTCTCAGATCTCTTCTTTGGATCTATCTGCAAAACTCAGGCAACACCACGCAGTCATTCTGAGAGCCCTGAACACACGTGCCAGCCATCTGAGGAAAGGACAGTGCATCGACACTGTGTTTATTACTGAATTGTTGGTTTTCACTACCTCTGCCAGAAAAGAGAGCTGAATATCTAATCTCTGGTTGCAGTTTCTAAACTATGCCGTTATAATCCTGATCACTGAGTATTTTTTGAAAGCAAAATATTGGAAAGAAATGTTCTTGAGAAGTGTTATTTATCTGACAGCTATCAGGTTCTAAGCTGCTCTTTCAGGCAATAAAGATTTTTCTCCTTTCTTTAGCGTGGCCGTATTATTTTGAGACACACAAAAATGATTTCCCCTAAGAAAACAAGCAAACGGGTGCCAGAAACTTGAGGGACAGTAGATCTTCCAGGTCCTGCCCCTCGCTGCAGACAAGACGTTGCCAGCATCAAGTGCTCTTTGACGACGCCTTCTGACCACAGGCACCAATTCTGATCAGTACTGAGAGACAGCAGAATCTAAGCCCAGGGTCTGAACACGTTTGGAGCTTGCCCGACTTCACGCTTGATATCACACCAGCAAAATACCTGGCGCGTGCTTTTGTGTAAGCAGCTGTGACTGGACTTACCCTTGCCCGACTTGTTCAAATCGAGTGTATTTCTGCTTAGGATCCGCCACGCTCACAGTGCTCCCTGAAAGAAACAACATTAAAAATGGAGACACCCCCTTCCAGCAGATCAGAAATGCCGCCCCACTGTCTGGGGTTGGGAGCCGTTTGTAGGCAGCTGGGTGACAACAACGATACAGGCAGCTCCGCAGCACAGAGAGTCTCCACGAAGACTGATTTTTACAGTCCTCTGGAGAGTCACCCGGACAGGAAACCAAGAACTTGGAGAAACATTCACAGGAGCCGCAGATCAGAAAAGAACAAGTACCAGTGCAAGTGCTTGTTGTCTCGAAACACTAAGGACAGCTGGAACAACAGAGCCTTCATCTTCTTAGCAAGAAATAGTCTGTGCGATTCCCCAGAAGGTTTAAGACTTCTGGAGGTTAACTGCCCCTTGGGTTCTGGAATCCATTCTGATGAACAGGTGCCACTTGCAGACAGGAAGAATATTGCACAGTGTTCCCAGGAGGGGATCTTCTCAGCGTTTCAGCGGCTTGCCAAAAGAATGCCGTTATGTTTTTAGAGAACAGCGTCTCCTGTTACAAACAAGAGAGAAAAAGCATCTCAGGCAAGAAGCCAGAGAGATTGGGAACATCAAGGAGGAATGCAGATTGGGACAAAGAGGCAGTGAATGAAAAACCAGCCATGCGCTGCAGGACAGAGACAGAGGAAGGAAAAAAGAGGGGCAGGGAGCAGGACAGAGGGAGAGCAAGGAAAACCAAAGGGGCAGGTAGAATAGCAGAACAAGAGAGGGGCTTGGAAAGCAGAGAGGGACGAACAGGGAGCAGGGGACAAGAACAGACAGAAGAAGAAAGGTACAGGGAAGCAAAAGAGTGACGCCAGTGATGGAAGGTGGGAGGGCACAGGCACAGGGAGGCACCCGGAGCACAAGAGGGGTGACACGGCCCCAAGTGTGGACGGAGGGTCGCAATCACAACAAATTTATCTACACACTTGCAGATAAGCCGGCACGTCTTTATTGCAGCGCTGGGAAGCACGGGGACAGCTCCACCCGACGGGCTTCAAAGTTACATCAAAAATTCAACATCTTATACCCTTTTTCTGCAAAGTCAGGATCTTTAACAGATTTTAACATAAGCATGCATCTTATGCCCGCTATTAATTTTGACAGTTACAATGATTGGTCCGCCCTATTCTATAACTTTCTTAATAGTCCTATCCTAATCTAATCATTGGTTATTTTACTGATCAAAATCTCTGATATACAAATTAGGATGGGGAGGACGGGAGAGTCTTCACAGCAACATGCCTTTGTTTCGATGGTTTCATCACATAAGAGAACTAGCTGAGAACGTACAATTTCACCCCTTGTACCTGCCTCCCTCCCTCCTCGTTATGTGTTCTGTACAGTTTCCCAATCCACAGCAGCTTCAGCTTTGGCCATCTTCCTAAGGCCTGCATCTGCTGTCTCTTAGCATAAGTGAGGTTTTGTCTACTCCTTACCATAATGTAAATTAATTGAATCAGGAAATAATTAACTATAAGAAATTAGTTGTTTATTCAAAACAATTAATTATCAGTGAAATTCAAAATTCAGATCTGATTATAACACAAGGGCCCAGGACTCACTGCCGCTCCCGCTCTTGGTGCTGCTGGGAGGATTTTACTGTTGAGACACTTCTGTCTCTGCCTCTCTCAGCTCTTACAATATGAGGCTTCCTACATACACAGCCTCACTGCGCACACACACACACCCCCCGCCCCCACGGCTATACCGTGCTTTGGTTACGCACACAGACCCCGCGGTGCATGTTGGTGACCAGCTCTGCTGAGGACTACTCACAGGGACCCTTCCTCACGCGGAGAGGCCGGCTGTCTCTTGTCTGCAGCTGGGGGCAGCTTGCAGCCGGATCCCCTTCGTGTCCTTCTCCGGCTGCTTTTCCTTTTGCCCATCTCCTCAGCTTCAGCCTGAGCTGGATGCAGCTGACGACATCCCCAGGGCAGGAACAGACCACCGAGCCCTGGCACAGCCTCTGGCAGAGGGAAAGAACCGTGACTGTCACAGCAGGCCCCAGGCTGGAGCCCCTCCTGCTGCAGCAGCTCCTGCAGACACCGCTCCTTCCCCACTGTGCTAACAGAGCCCTGGGCCTGCCCGAGGCCCCGCTCGCCGCTGCCAGGACAGGCCGTGGGGCAGCCTGGGGCTGCGGGACTGGCCTCAGGGGAGGGGCTGGGGACAGGGCAGCTGCAGGGGGGGAGCGGGGCTCGGGGGGCTCGGGGGGGGTCTGAGAGTCGGCGTGTCCATTGCCTGTGATGGGGGGTCTGTCTCCCTTCTCCTTCCCCTGCCCAGCTCTTGGGTCACCCTGAGGCTGCCCCAGCCGGCCTGGCTCCGGCTTGGAGCTCCCACCCACCACCCCCGGGCAGCCAGCAGGCAGAAGACACCCCGTCACCCACCCAAGGGCCTCACTCACCTCAGGGGCAGCCCCAGCCCTCACCTCAGACGGGCCATGGCTGGAGCAGAGCCTGCACCTCCCGGCACCAGCATGGCCGCCCGGCAGCCCCTGCCCCAGGACTACAGCTCCCAGCATGCCCCGGGGCCTCTTCCTGCTGCCTGCCCCTGCAGGGACACTTCCCCCGGCCCTGTCCCGCCCCCGCGGGCCCCATGGTCCCTCCCCCAAGCCAAGAGCAGGGCGGGAAACAGCCCCCAGAGCCTGAGGGCCAGCGGGAGGGGGAGTGTGGGGCAGGGCGGCAGAGAGGGACCGAGCAACGGTGGCCGCCGGGGTGGGGGAGCAGGGGGAGCACGAGGGGCCCGGGCAGGCAGGGAGGAGGCTAAAAAAGATGGGGACAAGGAGCCAGAGTGAGGAAGGGGAAGAGAAGCAGCACAACAGGCTTTAAGGCAGAAAGAGAACAGCTGGAAACCAGGGAGCCAGAGCCTGGGAGAAAGGGAGAAAGATCAAAAATACTGGCTGTGGGCACTGCTGCCATTGCTTGAGCACTGCCCAGGAACTGCACGGCCAGGAGCCTCAAAATAGGGGTGGCCTGTGAAAGCCCTGCCCCGGGCCCGCTCCTGCACCCTGCTGGTGGTGGTGAATGTCGCCTGGCAGGGTGGCCAGGGCCTGGGGGAGACAACCCGTTGCAGGGTGGAATTGCCCAGCTTTTTTTTTGTTTGCTGGTTGCTTTTGCTTTTGCTTTTTTTAAAAAATAGCATTACAGCTCTGAATACAACCTGCAAGGAGAAAGGAACCAGGTGTACCGGGCTGGGCACATTGAAAGCCCAAACCCGTTCAACAGCCGCACAAACCACCGCTGGCTCCCGCTGTGCACACTCCACTGCCCGCCTGCAGGTACAGGCAGCCGCCGTTTCTTGAGCCTTCCCCAGGATCGGCACCACCGGGCAGCTCAACAAAGCGGGTGGGCTGCAACCACAGGCCATCTGCACGACTGCAAGGGTCTCTCTCCTTTGCTCGTGAGCTAGTCCAGCTTCTGGTTTCCCTAGTGAATTGCACAAACACACAGCGCTCCGAACAGTAGCTGGCCCGAGACACTCGCTCTTGCCCACCGCTGGGTCGCCGTGGCCTGTGTTCCCTTCTGCCCTTGCTGGCCGCCAGCCCTCTGGACCCACCCGTGCCCTGGGTGCAGAGTGGGGCCGCACACGAAGGAGTGGGAATCGCTCTCCAAGAGGAGGTAGGACGCACTGCGGTGATCACCTGCAGGGCTCAGTCAAACAAGCACACCAACCAGCAGTTTGCCTCTGTGGGGTTGGCTCCTTGATCCCCCCCTCCCCTCCTTTTTCCATGCCTATACATGCCCCTCAAATGCCTTGACTCCCCTCTTTCTCCGCCCCTGTCTCCTCCCAAGCAAGGGACCTCCCCGCGGGTATTTTTTCCCCTGTTGCTCCCAGGTTTGCCACAGCCGTCCACAGTTTTGGTGTTTCAGGCACTGTTAGCTGGGTCACCTCGGACTTCCACGGCATTACCGATGCAGTTTTTTCCTGGGTACTGCTGTCCCTGCCAGACTTCTCTCCCCAAAACCACCCCAGCTCTTCCTTCAGTTATCTGTCAAGTGTGGCCACCTCCCACACCAATCCCCCTTAACTACCTGTGAAATCCAGCTCTTCCTCATGGCACTCTGACTCCCGTCAGCTTCGCACTCGCTTTGCTACAGGCAGCAATAGCTCTTGGCATGCTCAGGCGTTTCCCACGGTGTCTTCAGTAAGCGAAGGCTCCCGGCAGGCCCTAATCTTCAGCTTGCGTGCCTTAAGGCATACCCCCAACGCTGGCTGCGTGTCACATCATTTCCTCCTCTCCTCTTGCTAGCCTCCCTCTAGCCAGTCTTCTCCACCCCACGGTGGCTCTGAGCACCCTCGTCTCAGACCGGGCACGGTTTCAGCTTTTGGAGTGACTCTTTGCCCGTGTGACCGACTTGTCTGCCTGCAGCCTCGTTCTGCAGGTGCTGGGCATGGAAGTCCTTGCCTTGCACAGGAGACTGGACTGAAGCATGGTTAGCTGTGAAAATGGTCAACTTTATTTCAAGAACTAAGTCAAGAGCAGCAGTTGTGTGTGCCCTGAGAGGAGCGTGGGCAGGACCGAGCAGGCCACTGGCACTGAGGCTGCCTTTGGATCTCAGCAGGCATTGCCCCAGGAGGAAAGGGTGGTGCTACTCTGCAGCCTGCACTGGATCCTCTTCCTCTTGCTGCTCAAGCCTTTTTCCCCCTTAGTTCCTGCAGGAGCTCCTGCACCCGAGTAAAGAACTCCACCAGCTTCTGGAGTGGGAATGGGCAGGAGCTAAACGTGCCCGACTGTGTTGGGATCGGCCTTGGCCTCTGCACGGGGGTGGAGGCGGTGAGAAAATGACTCCATGCCCGCGCCGTTGGAGCAGCCCGGACTGCTGGGTGCAGTCCCATCTGTACCAGGATCCAGTCGTAAAAGTGCTGCGTGGAGGTGTAGACTCCGGGCCGCCTGGCTCTCGCGCAGCCTATCCCCCAGCTGGTCACCCCCACGAGCCAGAAGTAGTCGGCGTGCTTGTCTTGGCAGACGAGAGGACCACCGCTGTCACCCTGCAGCGGAGCGGAGGAGAGTCAGAGGGTTCTGGTGGTGTTGGGTGGCCCCTGTCAGCACTGTGGCTGGCTCCTTCTCTCTCCTGGCACCTGCCAGAGCTGTACCCAGTGCCCAGCAAAGCTCTGTTCAGGTGCTGGAGCCTGCAGGACCTTGTCTGGGAGGGGGTGGTGGGCCTGCAAGGTAGGGCGCTCTCTCTCCTCTCTGCCCGCTGATCCTGGAGTTGTGGAAGGGGGACGTTCCAGGACTGGGATGCAGACCTCTGGGCTGGGGCAAGAGCACTGGGTGGCCTTTCTGGGCAGAGTGCCGGGGCTCTGGGACAAGAGGGGTGCTGGGCAAGGGCCTGCAGACAGGGAAGGGAAGGCAAGCCCTGACAGCGGTGGGGACCCAGCGGCAGGAGGGCGACTCGGCAGGTGCAACACGCGCCGGGGGACGTTTGGGCGCTGGCGACAGGGCTGCCTGTGCTGATGGGGGCTGGCGCGGAGCACGCTCCTACCTGGCAGGTGTCGATGCCACCCTGCGGATAGCCGGCACACACGTTGTGGGGGTGGACGGCCCCTCTGTACCAGCGGCTGCTGTTGCAGACCTTGACATCGATGAGGTGGACCTGGGCCTCCTGCAGGACAGCGGTCGATCCTCCAGCTGTGAGCACAGGAAGGAGTTAGCAGCCAGCAGCCCTTCTGTTCCCACTTCTGCTCCCCTGTGTGGGCGAAGCCCTTCCCTAGGGCTCGCCTTTGCCCCTGTAGAGGCCTTGTGCCGGGCTTGCCCTTCCATCTCGCTTTGGCTAATGGCTCGGGCCCATCTCTCCGTGGCCGTACGTCCCCACAGCCCGACTCTGGTTTTCGCCGCTGCCCAGAAGCTCAGCCCGCCTCCCCAGCGTGCCGAGCTTACCCTCGGCACACGAATACTCTTTGGGAACTCACATCTTGCCATGGTGGCACCCCAACCGCTGACGTAGCAGCTCGTCAGCTCTGACACTCTCAGCGAGGCGTCGGGCACGCAGGCCAGCTGTACGTAGTAGCCGCACTGGACAGGCTGGTCCAGTTCCAGCAAGGCGATGTCGTTCCTTTCCGTGACGTTATCGTAGTGTTCATGAAGTATCAGCCGATAAATACCGCGCACTTGGGTCTCAGGGCCCAGCTGAGCCAAGTGGGTGGCCCCGATCACCACACGCCACATGGTGAGGTACCTGGAAGGCAGATGCAGAGAGGCCTCAGAGGGAGCGGAGCCACGTAATGCAGTAGCCCCGCGGTTCCCTGCCTTCTGCTTCCCAAGGCAGGGAGGAAAGCAGCGCTGCGGAGGGTGCCACTGCCCTAGCATGCCTTGGGCACCAGGAACGTGGAGCTGGAGGCTGCTAGGAAGCGGTGGCACGAGCCCAGCCTTCTGCGGAGCAGTCTCTCAGCTGGGCTCGCCAGTGCCCTGGCACCGGGCATACTGCAAGGCAGCGGGATGGCAGGAGCTCGTGGGGCTGCGGACGGGGCGCCTGCTGGTGCTGTGGGGATAGCCCCCTTCCCTGCTCCTCCTTACCTGGCCGCGTTGAAGCAGTGGGCTGCTGTGAGGACCCACTGCGGGCTGATGAGGGACCCTCCGCACACGTGGCCCCAGGGGCTCTGGATGCTGACGATCCAGGGCCAGGCCCCTGGCTGGGCACCCGAGCCACCCACGACGCGCGACATGCCGTAGCGAGCCGCCATGGGCCGGAGCCCGCAGGTCCTGGTGTAAGAAGAAACTCATGAGTGTGCTGCTGGACGGCTGTGCTGCTGTTGAGGCTGAAGGTCAGCCGTCTTCCCTCCCCCCGAGGGGCTGCACGGATGGCAGGGCCAGGGAACCCCGTGGCTGTGCCTCCAGCCCTCTGTCTGCTGTAGCCCCGTAGACGGGTTGTGCCACAGACTTCCACACTCCCCTGTACTTTCCTCTCAAGGCTCTGTGTCTGCTTTGAAGATCCCTGATCCTCCCTTTCCAGTCCTGAGAGCCAGCCTATTCTACTGACATCTCTGGTGGCTTCTTTCTTACTTGTATGTTTGAAGCCAGAAGTTCTAAAAATTTTGCTCTTAACAGAGTTGAGACATTAGGGTGTGAGATGAACAAAGCTGAATTCGTATCTAAGACAATATTTTCATGTTCAGTAGAGATAACATGATATTGCTGAACATGTATGATGGTATCATAGGCAGAACTAGACAGCATAGAAATTCATATTGGACTGGGACTGACACAGCTGGAGATCTATAGTACCTATGACTTGAAGATCAGCTAATCTGTCAGTGTTGGTTACAATTTTAGAAGTCCCTTGCTTTTGGGAAACTTGGACCAAGGGACTGAGTTACATGCTTTCTGTTGAATCAGTGTGATGTGTGTAGCTAAAGTGTCTTGATGTCTCAGCATATTGGTATCTTCCTTCCAGACTAATTTCTCATTCTTTTTTGGTCTTGGAATAATGTCATCCCTTCTATTGTCCAAATAAGATCCTCCTGCAACTTCTTTCTGCACAACCTTTCAGCAGTTGGTTATTTTAGATCCCTGTGCTATCTCAGCTGGGATGCGTGTTCAGTACAATAGGATGGACCAGGTGCATACGTTTGGTTTCCATTAACATAATGCCAGTAGCAAGTCTCTTCTTGCATGGTTCCAGTGGGAAACAAATGTAAGATGAGCTGCAGAAGAAACCTACAGTGATGGAATCAGCTAGGCCAGACACCCAGGACAATACCATCTGCCTCACTCAGAGACCAACAGTTATGGGCATCAGCATGTGAATCCCTGGGAGCATAAAAGAGCAGATGCTTCAAACCCTTTGAGGTTGACCCATTGCTGAGCAACGTTTCCAGTGTTTGGCTCTGCCTCAAGACAAGCCTTGAGTTCCACGCATTTATAAGGGCAGAAGTCAGTTCTGATAGAATCAGAATGGGTCACCTGAAATGAAAGCTCAGCATTGGGCGTGTAGCAAAAAACATGCCAGATGTCCAACTGGGCAAAACATGAAAGAGGTGTGAGTGGGTAAGAGGCACGAAATAAGCCTTTCCTCATTGCTTGCTACACAGCTGGTTGAAATGTGTCAATACAGGTATTTCAAGGATTTTGCAACTCTGCTCTTATCCTGGTAGGGGCCCTGAGTTTTGGACACACCTGATTCCCATTCAGACATATCTGTGTTAACCTACATTGGAGCTGGGACCATAGGGTGTGTGGTAGAAATTAAAGTGTCTCAAAACTTGGAAGAATGCTTCTTACTGCAGAAGGAGAGGGAAGCAAACACTGATCATGGCTGTGCATAGACAGAGACTTCATGGAAGACCCAAAGTTTCCCATTCACTTCTGTGACCAGGATAAGGGTGAGCAGGCTTTTTGCAAGTAGAGCATGAATGATACAGCACACTAGCAGATATTGGCAAGTAAATGAGGGCGTATATAACTGATTCCCGTGTCTCATGAAATGATAGTGTTATTTCAAAGGGGTGAGTGTCTTCCAAATGGAAGGTACACTCACAGAAGCTGGTGAAATCAGAGGCCAAATCTGACAGACAGGCCTTGGACAGGACATATTCAACAGGAGCTATTTGTCTTGTTTGTCTTCTCAGAGCAGTCAAATGGGGTTCAGCAGGACAGAGATGTTAAAATTGGACTGGAAGAACAGGCCAAACAATCTGTCTTCCCCCATCCCCCTGAAAAAGAAGCCTTCCTCTCTATGATGCACTCGTACACATGCAGTGAGTCTTTTCCTCAAACGGTCAGAGACTCTGCGACGCCAGAATAAATGAATTGCATCATTTGATGGATTTTATCTTCAATCAAAGTGCGCCTCTCCCTTTAGCAGAAAAGCTGTAAAAATGTCTTGATTAAACGTGGAAGCTTCAAGGTGATTTTTCTGACTGAGTAGTGAAATGGCTGGAAAGTGACCTCCTGGTTAACTCCTTTTAGGTTCCTGGCTCTGCAGCTGATAAAAGAATACCCCACGAGAACAGAGCATTGTCTTTTGAAACTCAGTAAAAAAGAAGATAAACACAGATGCCTTCAGTTGTCAGGAGGGAGGTGACAGGTCAGATGGAGAGTGCATGCATGATTTTTTTTGCGGGGGGAGGGGTTAGTCCTAGGCTCTTGGATTGGCATTTTCTTATCAGCAAACAAACTACGTGAGAAATACAATCCAAGAGGGTTTTCCTCTAGGTGCTTTAGCAGTCAAACCACTGCCTTGGTTTACTCACCACATCTGGTGCTGTTGATACAGCAGACCTCGCAACATGTACTGAGCAGACATTGCCTGGCAGGCTGGGTCAAACCTGAGCATATGAACGAATCCAGGAGAATAAACTCTGCCTATCTTACACCCATTTTAAGAACATTCAGGTGCTCCTTGTGCTTTGGAGAGGTCCCAGATGTGCTTTAATGGGTCAGAGAGAGGAATCACAGTCACATCATAATGTCATGGGCTCATTCTGAGGGTAGGTAGAGAGGCTCATTCCCTAGGGCTGTGAAGTGAACAGGTTTAAAATTCATACAAATATGCTGTATTTAGCAGAACACTACAGAAGCTCTTTGCTGAGCTGGACTGGGCTCTGTTTGCCTTGGTAGAATAGCCAAGCCAAGGAAGTCTTCCCCCCAGTGTGGTGGCTCTCAGGTACATCAAATGGGCTAGCAGAGCACATGGCAGCATGAAGTGGCCTGCTGTACTGCCCCAGCTTGTCCTTCCTTTCCACACAGCCTTTGGTGGCTCCTGAACTGCCTTGTCATCACCCAGCAGAAGTGTAGCCAACCAAGGGAGTTACCCGAGCTGGAAAAGTTACTACTCATCCTCCACACCCAGCTGACCATGCGAATGCTCCTCACTTGCCCTACTTGTAAAACAGTCGCTACAGTCACCTTCCTGTGAGAGATGTGGGAAGCAGGCAGCCTCCAGACTAGCCAGCGGCCTGCTGAAATGGCTGGGTAAACCTTTATGTTTGTCTTTTCTACTCCTACCCTTTTGTCTGGCTTGTATCTGTAAACCATAACTCCTCAGTGTGGGAAGTCTCTCCTGCTAAACACAGATGCCAACACACCAGAGCAGAGTGCAGCCCACAGGTATGGCTCAAACAGTAGTGCTAGTGGTAATAGCCTGATGACCCCTTTTGAAATAGTCCAAATATTACATCTTTCATCCTAACCAAATTCTAGTCATGCATTTGTTACTTCAAATTACTCTGTAATTTCAGATGACATCATTCTACCTTTTTAGTCATAAACTGTGAGAATTAAGTTGTCAGTTGGTATTTACAGGGTGACCCCCTCCTGCAGATGGACAGACAAATGACCAAGAACAGCCCCATGTGGATGAAAAGCTAGGTCCACTGGCAGCTCTCAGGGGAGTGACGCAAGGAAGGTTACATTCACACCTGTAGTCTTTACACTGCGAGGAGATCAACTTCTCTGGAGACCAGCTAGGCCAGAGGTACTGGTACAGATACTAAAAGCTGCCACCTGCAACATGCAGAGAAGGCTCTAACTTTGACAGACATCTCTCTTTTGGGTTTTCAACCATAGCTCTTCCTCATCAGGCTGTCGTTCATCCCAGCCGGTAGAGCAGAGTTTAATCATGAAGCTTAATCCTGATGAAAAGAAACAAACTCCTCCACCTTAAAGAGAGAAAAAAAATACGGCAAGGGTCTGCCCACATGTATTCGCAGTTTCCACAGAGCACACAATGTCTTTCCCATTTCCAATGGTTAATAGGATGTGGTGTTCTTTCTCCGGCAGCCCTAGCTGTCAGTATCCAGACAAGCAGACCTAGCCCCTTGCTTCACTCCCCCTCTTCCTCAATGAAGAGGCAGAAACAATATCTGTCATAAAATCCTGGAAAGACAAAAGAAAGAAATTACTGAATTCTGCCTCTCCCAGGCTGTGGTTGAGGGGGTGAGACAGGTAAAATGCATCAGGCCACAACATCTCTGAGATCAAATTCTAGCTCTCATCTGTCTTGGAAGGGGTGACCCTGAAAATTTCTCTCTGTGCTGGGCTCTGTGTGTATGTGTATTTTATTTGACCATGTTTTGTTTTATTTTATTTTATTTTACTCTACTCTCCCTCCCTTGTTTGTGAATGTTCACAACTAATTTAAGACAGCTCCCCAGCTCAGATTTACAGCTGCATGGAAAGCAAGATTGTTACTATTTATAGTCATCTCAAGTTTGTTTCATCTGCCTACACAATCAATTAACTTCAGCTCCAGCTAATTTTGCAATCAGCCCAAGAAAAACGTCTCTGGCATAATAGCTTGTTTCTTCCTTCTTCTCCCTGGAGCTATAAAAAACTCTGTTCCCCTTCCTTATCCAAGTTCTACACCTGAGTACAGCACTAACCAACTCATCCTCCCTGTCTTTTGCCTCTTAGCAGATTCTTCCTAGCTGATTTGACAGAAGAGCATTTACTTTGCATGATGGAGACCTTTTTTTTTCCCCTCTCCGATGCAAGTTTGGAACGAATACTCCAACGTTTATTTTTCCATCAGATAATTGCAAATATTGAAAGTGTCTAGACAGGAGGAAAATAGTTTTATAAATCATCAGCAAAAGGAATTTCAATGTTATCTTAAATCCCACACAAATACTTTTTAAAGATGTTCAGTAAATACATATTTGTATATAGAAAAATTATGCTAACCTGGAACTCAGGTTGAGTGCACATCAGGGATTTAAATGCGCAGCAGAGGGAATCACAGAACAAGGATGTTGTAACCATCCCACAAACAAGCAATAAAACACAGTGGATTAAAATGGAAGGTGTAGTGAAAAGCAATGCTGAAGATAGTCGTTTGGTGGAACTCTTCAGTTCCTCATTACAGAACTCTAGGACTTCAGCAAAGCCTTGCCAATCTCATCTGAGCTAGGCCAGGGACCTAAGACTAAAAGGGCAGTGTAAACTTACTCAAATCCCATTGCATCTATGGACTTACCATCAAACTTACAGTAGATAAAAGAAAGGCAAGGGAAAGGAAAGACAAAGAAGACTCTCCACCCTACCAACTGGCCAGTGTGACAAACTGGTAGCTCACAATCAGTTCAAGTGGTACAACCTGTGGAGAATCATTAGGGGTCTTTGAACAGCAACTGAAATCTGTATTTATCCTGGCATCAGAGCTCCTATCAGAGTCACAAAATAGAGGGATGTTTCCTTGAGCCCCAGTGGTGACGACATTGTGAGGGCAATCTTGCAATTCTACCTAGTACTTAACACCAATACAACAAGTAGGGCTCATGAGGTGTCCTCTAGTCCATCTTCTCCCATATGGTAGGATCAGAAATGCTTAAATCAGTCCTGACAGGTGCTGCACAAATCTGTACTTTAAAACCTCCATCTATGGATGTATTGCTCCTCTTCTCCTGAGCACTAAAACATACCCTGTGGTAACAGGTCTAAGTCGAGTTGTAAGCCCATGACTTTGCACACTTACTTCTGTAAGTTAGCTTCCAGACAGTCATGGACTGAAAGCACTGCCCTTTTGGAGTCCAGTCTCAAAGTATGTCTCAGCTCAGACATGAGATTCCTGTGGTTTTTCAGTAATTCTACATGTACAAGACAACTTATTTAGAAAAACAAAAATATTGTTTCTCCTTGTGGGATAAACTATTTACTCAGTTCCTTTAAAACTGTCATATCCCGTTCAGAATGCTAGAGGTTTGTTTTGGTTTGGTTATGGTTTTCTCAGGTTTTAGTTTAGCAGAAGAGAGAGTGTCTTGAGAAGAAAGGCAGACGTGTTATGTACTCACTGAGGATGGAGGGAAAGGGTTTTTCCCTTAGAGAGGCAACTGCCTTAGGATAGCCTCTTTCCCTTCAGGTTACTGTTCAAGTTTGGGCAGACTCGAGGGCAAAAATACATAGATAAGGATGGAGGAGAGGCTGTGAGAGTATGGAATATAGGGAATAGAAGAGGAATGTGTGTAACAGCATACAAGAAAAGGTTTAAAACAATTAAACCTTTCACAAATGGTCTAAAGCAGTCCCCCACTAACCCATCCGTGATGCATCCCTGCTGGTTCCAGCATCTTGTCTCTCCTTTCAGTTCCTGTCATCCTTGAACTGTGGTCCACATGTGGCTGAAGACATGCACGGCCATTGTGACTCATACTTTTCCTTTAAGGTCTGATAAGGTACACCATAGTCTGCAAATGCATTAGGAATTTCTTATTTTTTTTGTCCAAAACCATTTGCCTTTCCTTTCCCTGGCACCAATGCTCTGACTCTTTATGGAACTGGGGATCTGTTTGATTTCCCTGGAATCAGGATCACATCCTTGCCATACCCCACAAAGCTCTGACTTCACTATGTACCAGTGCTAAATAATACTGTAGGAACTATGACTTCTTCTTCTTGATAATGGTAAGCAGGAGCAAACATATTTTATTCCCCAGCTCTGCAGACTCCCAGTAGCAGCCATCACTCATCAGACATCCACAACAGCTGTCCTTCCTGCTGGGCTGTATTCCAAGAAGTGACAACTAAGCCCCAGCCCTTAAAACTCTTGAATTTCAGGGGAAGTTGATACTAACCTCCATACCTATAATGAGCCAGATGGGAGTTTCTAACCCTTGAGAAAAAACAGATTATTATGCAGAATTATATCTGAAAACATGGCTGTAGCTCATCTTTTACTCTTGGGATATTTTCTGTCTGCATGGAGAGAGAGAGAGATGTTCTGAGATCTGAGGATCACTGCTATCACCAACTTGTGCTGCTGCTAGATTTGGAAGTTAAAACAACATCTGAATGGAAGAAACCATGTAAACTGAAGGAAGCAACAGGAGTCAGTGGGGACTTTGTGGTGTTCTTGGAGGAGAACAAGAGGTGTTGGCTGCCGCTTCCCTGACAGCGAGCTGGTAGATTGGCTGCTGGCCTCACTTCTGTGACATTGTGTTTACAGAGGTTGCTATAGGAGTACTGCAAGTTCCTTTGAGCTACAATTGCTTCAGATCTGCCACTAACACATTAGAAAGGCTGTGGTAGATAGACTCCCTGGCTGACAGCTGTGGAGGATGGAAGAAGTCAGAAGCAGCTTTTTCTGCTTTGCATCCCAAAGTTGTTTCCAAGCATCATTCCACTAAAGCTGGGAGTCCTCTACCCCCTCAATCCCAGCTGTTCAATCCCCTCATTCTTCTCTGTGATAGCAAAGAAATATGCCCTAAACAGCAACACAAAGGGCTCAGAGCATGGACCTCAACAGCAGTGTTGATATGGCATGGATGGAGCAACGTGCTGTGGTTCAGAAGCTGGAATAAGCAGCTGAGGCTGCATGGTGCTGCACGAAATCTTACAGATGGTGTATCCAATACTGTTTATCTTATCAAACTGCGGGCTTAGCTGCTGATAGCCTCTGAACCCAATGTTTCCTCTACCTCACACTTTACCTTGCCCTTCACAGTTGGAGTATTAAAACCAGCTATAAAATCTGGAGGGATATGTAGAACTCTTCATTGTTCCAGAATAACTGTCTTGCTGAAAGCCACCAGAGCTTTTCTTATCCATATATATGGCCATGGGCATTATCAGACACAACACACTTGGCATTGCTCCTTTAGCTTTAACAAAAAGATCAGTCTGGTTAAACACCTTCATAATCCACAAGGCCAAATGAAGTTGTTCCTTGCCTGTGATAGAAGAAGTTAATGAAAGGGCTTTCCATGACTGCGTACATAATCCTTGCTGGTTTGCATTAAAAATCTTTGATGTTGATTTTCCTTGATCTTTCCCCAAGTTCAGTCCATCTCAAAGAAATTTGCCATCTCTGGAACCCACCTTCTGAGACAACCCCAAATACTGGGATTAGTAAGTTAGAAAACCTACACAGCAGATTTGTGAGGCTGTATTATTTGAAAGTCTGCTGTACGGCTTTCTACTGTCTAAACCAGTCAATTACTTTCTTTCAACAGGAGCAGGGAAAAAAGGTCAGGTGAAGTCATGTTACAAGTCACCTGAGACAAAGAATTCTTTGGCTGATGAGCCTTAACCAACTTCGACTTCAGCTTGGCATGTCTGACATTCTTGTAAATTAAGCCAGGATGAGCCTGCTTAACTTTTGAATGACAAACTTCTGAGAAGAATTATGCTGAAGTTTCTGAATTATCTTGGTGCTTGCGTAGCCCACTTTAAAATATG
This sequence comes from Leptosomus discolor, assembly GCF_034619465.1. Taxonomy (NCBI): domain Eukaryota; kingdom Metazoa; phylum Chordata; class Aves; order Leptosomiformes; family Leptosomidae; genus Leptosomus; species Leptosomus discolor. The sequence goes on from NW_028237866.1 coordinate 232,145, forward strand.
TTAGGAAACTAAAGCACACTTTTCACTAGGGCTGAAGATGTGCTTGAAAGCCCTGGCTAGTTGATAATGTGGTAACTTCTGTCTCCTTCAATATCTCACATAGTTTGATCTAGATACAACATTCTGCTTCACTTCCTGCTTTGGAGTATAATGAGCATTTATCTCTGCTGTACAAGAGCTGCTGCTTCCCACACTGAAGGTAGTTGTGTGATCCTTACAGATAGTATGTTTCAGGAGGAAATACAGCTACCTCCACAGGACTTCATATCTGTCTATCTTCATCCATGTCCAGGACACCTCAGACATGGAACCATGTGGTCCGAAAGAGAATGAGAGTGCTTCAGTGGAAAGGTTGCAAAGGCTCATGGCTAATTCTTGTTTCACTCCCGCAGGCTACTCATTTTTGTTGTGTGGGTGCTTTAGGTGAGATACTGGGCCCTGCTAGCAGGGATTTGTTTCTGGTATTTCTGTATTCCCCTCCATTTCAAATGCCATCATGATCTTTTGAGACACCCACCTCATGAAAGAAATTTCCACTGGAAGGCAATCCACAAAAGAAGACAACAGTCAGTCAGACCTCTCCCATGGTGCTTACCAAGGCAGCTGAATCAACTCATTCACGTGCCTGAAGAAGACTATGTGACAGAATTTAAATAATAATAATAAAAAATATAAAAATCCACTGGCTACTACAGCTTGTGGCAGGGGGAGAGAAACTTTACAGAAAGGCCTCAAGGCCACTGGGGATTTAGTCAGCTCTACTACAACAGCAGCCTGAGCAGGAAGGAGGGATAAAAAGCTCCGTTTTCCCAGGAGAGATTTGTTACATACCTCTATCACTTCTTTCAAAGCTTTCTTTTCTCTACCTGGTGCAGGCACTGGACATGGGCCAGATGCCCTTTGTGCCCCTCGATGTGAATCAGCCAGGAGCTGGGGGAAGCCGAAACTGCAATACAAGCAGAGCTGCCAATGCACTAAGCTGAGCTGCCAGTGTCAGCCCTGAGGACAAAGGTTATTCTTCTAGTGTTTGATGCCAACTGGCACAGCCTCCCTCTTCTTCATTCACACAAGTGTTGCGTGCTCCCCCCCCACCCAGTGTTTTGCCTTTGAAGTCACTTCATCAAGAAATTCTTCCTCTGTCAGAATTAATCTTCCACCTGCCAGGCCATGAATAGCCACCTTTCTGTGTGTCTGCTGCACATTGCCAAAGAAAGGGAGCAGAAAGGAGCGGGTAAGCCTGGCAGAGGTAAATGGTACAAAGGATCATCAAGAAATCCTGCCGATACCTTCAACCCTAAAGCAACACAAGGTACATGCCCCTCCAAAGCCAAGTCCCACACAGGATTTTCTCTAACCTGGTTAGATTTCAAAAAGGTCTCCAAGCCATAATCCTATGTGGCCAGACGCCTACAGAGGAATTTTCCCCTGAATAAATCCATGGTGAGAGCAAATACTCAGGTTTCTGACACTTAAAGGAACCTGAATACGTATTTCCTAGAAATAGAAACATGCCTGAACCAGGACCTCGGCTGTCCCAGAGAGTGTCTTTCTCCGTCCTTCACATGGAAGATGATCTATGGTTCCCAGATGCCTCTGATATTCATTGGGGTTCAGACTAGTGGTTATTGGCTTGGCAAATCTGTTCCCATGGTGCTGAATTCTTTCATATAAAGTTGAACGATCTGAATATGAATTTTGAAGAATATCTGGATCATCTGGTTATCTGATTGCCCTATAAACATGTAGGAGATATCTAAGAAACACTTTGGAGTCATAGGGCAGCCCAGCCCTTAGCTGCGGACCTTGACAAACTCAAAGCAGATTGAGTTAAAATCTAGTGATATGGAGCATCTCCTAGGACATGTGGATCCAAGATGCTTCATAAGTAGGAGCTGAACTAATACTTTTGATTCTTTCAGGGAGTGTCCTAGAGAAAAGACTATCTATTTTTGTACAAACAAGCTACTGTGGCCCCTAGGAAAAAGAGCCTTTCATGGCTGCATGTCCCAAACAGGACAACACATTTTCTTGGTATCTAGTCAGATGCCAAGTTTCCTCCAGCAGGTTGGATCAAGTGGCTATACAAAAAATTTCAAAGGCGAACTTGTCTAGAGGAAAGCCAGAATAGGATGCTCAGCAATCCCGAATCAGGCTTACTGAAGTTGATACATAAGAAATTTCAAGATCAAGGCGCTTTTGCCCTGGATGAGCTCGTGTCTTGACTCTTTCTCTGCCATAGGTGTAGACAGCAAGCAGTGAGGTGTCTTTTAAAAGTCCAAAGGAGATTTCTAATCACACAGCAACACTCTCTGATGGTTGGAACACTGGGCTGGGATGCAGAGAAGCTAGATCCTATTCCTATTCAAACTGGTAGTTTTGACTCTGAAGATCTGATATTGCTTTTTTTTTCCCCCATTTTCACCCTTTGTTCTCCTCATTCCTCAAGACAGTTAGAAGAAGGACCTTACCTTCATGCACATATGACCACTGGACTAGGAAAACTGAACAATTTTTGAGTGGGTTTTGGTTTTGGTTTCTTTTGAGAAGCCTCCTAAGATTCTCAATGTTCTTTTAACATTAGTTTGGTCCCTTAGTAACCCTTACCTTTTAGAAGCCAGGGAAGCTCAAAGCACTCCCAAACAGTGGAGATAATAAAGCATTAGACAGCAAAATGTCTGAATCTCTTTCCCCCTCTCTCTCCCACAACTCCTACATGAAGCCAGACTGCTTCATAGGAAACACTGCCCTGGAAATCTGCCTGCTGTTCCATTTTGTATTCCTGCAGCTCTAAATACAGCCAAACCAATTTCATTGTATTTTAAACAAGATCTAATTCTAACAGTGTTCCTCTGTGGTATAAACATAAAGACTTGTGCCTCCACTTTTTATGTTTCTTTGAGACACAAATAAGGAGTCCTGCTAATAGTGTTCTGGTGGTGCAAAATCAGGGTGGAGTAAAGGTTTAAATCACATCTGTATATACTCCCCAGGCTTCAGACTGGAGGGAGGAAGGAACTAAGGGCTCATGTGGCAAGTTGAACTGAGAAGCAGGCTTTTATGGCTGAGTAATAAGCTCATGAAAATTGGGGGTTTATTGACGAAATTGTTGACAGATCTTTAACTTTAGTGGTGCTACTGGGCACCACTATATGTAAAAAAGAAACATTTCTGCACTTAAAAAATTTATTAGCTGCAATTTTTTTCATAAATTTTTTTTGCTTTCCACATATAGAATATGTGCTAGGGAAATAAGAGCACTTTATGCCCTCTGAAACCTAAGCTTTTTTTTTTTTTAGAGGATTTAAAGGTATTCTTTTTTAATACATGCTTTGTTTCTCAAGCTCTGGCATGTCTGAAAGTCCAACCCACTCCTGCAAAGTTCAGTGGGATTGTTGGCTAATTTCAATGCAGCCAGTCTGGAAAGCCGCTTGCTGACAAAAGGTACACACTGGAACGAGTGGCTCAGACGGAAGAGGAGACCCTTGTTTCCTTCTCTTTGAAACACAGCTTCCTCCATCCCTCCCATCAGCTTGTGTGTTTTTCCAAATTATATCAAATCCGGACAGCAAAAATGATGGAGGAGATTGACTGACTTTTGCCCAACTACAAACTAAGAAGATTGCCTCAGGGTCTCAGAAACAAGCTGTTCCCCAAGACTGACTCCCTAATCTTTCCTGTTGTTTCTGCAAATCCTCCTCTCCCTCTGTGTCTTTCCCTGTGGCCTGTGACACTTGCCAGTGGTTTGGAGCAGCGACCTGACCGCTCACTCCTGCCCTAGGAGGTAACACCACACTCTCCAACACCTTCCTCTTACAAACACCTGTCTACCTTGCTAATTACTCTGGAGTAGGAAGTTCCCCAAGTGAACTAACTTCATCATTTGGAAAGAAGCACCATCCTGTCCTTGCTGGCCCCTCAACCCTCAGAAGCTGACAGCCCCTCGCTACCATCAGTTTTTCCTTGGCAATGATGTTCTCTTTGTAGGGAAGGATGAAAGAACCATGAGGGGTTTCTACATGCTAGGTGCTCACCAGCAGCTTCTTGGCCACTGTTGGCTGTAGTCAGCAAATGATAATGCTTGGAAAATCCAGTGCCACCCCTCTGAGATCTCTCCTCCTGCACAAACAAGGCTGAACTTTTCTCTCCTTCCCTGGCTGTGACCATGGAGGGGGCTAAGAGATGTAGGACAGCCTGCCCAGGGCTGGGAAAGCCAACTTTGTCTCTGACCAGTGGTAACAAGCACCACAGGAAAAGATAATAGCTCCCCTCACTAGGAACAGGACCTCATGCACTTATTTTACCCCTGCTCACCAAGAAACCTTTCTATTTGCAGGCAGGAGCCTACAGCACAGCCAAGAGGTCATCACCAGCTTGGTCAGAGCAACTTCTTGCTTCAGACTTCAAGAAGAGCCTGAAACACAGCAAGGCACATGCCCTGAGTCTCGCAGGCTTGGTCAGGTCACTGTACGGAACGAATCAGCCTAAAGTAACACAGGCCATATTAAAGATCTGCAAGTCATCACCCATAACATTTATTCAGAAAGGGAGCTGGCATCAAAACTCTCTTCCCTTTCCCTCAATCTAAATCTCTCCATCTCCCTTTTTCTTCCATTCCCTGGTGTTTTCAAGCAAAAAAGTGTATCTGAGGATTTTTTCCCTCCTGTTGTGAGTCATCAGAAATCAGCTCAGGAGCAAGGCACGGTGGAGCCACAATGAAAGGCTAGCAGGGAGCAGAGAGAGAGCTGGTCCTGTTCATCTGTGCCCATCCTCCTCTTTGTGGAAGCATGCACCTGGTAGGGATGGGAAAGCATGGAAACAAACACGTGGGAAAACAGGGACTGTGAAGCCATCTCTGTTCTGTCTTGCTGATACAACCAAGAGGGAGGATGAGCGCTCTGAAGAGTAAAAACATTTCCTTTCACCCAAGAAAGCAACAGATGGTGTAATGTCCAGAGTCTTGCAACAAACTTATGGTTTCAAAACCTCTTAGACCCCTCCCTCTCCTTCCCCCAGGTGGGAAGTATTTACTTGCTGACACCTGCCCCCTCCCACCAATCATTCCTTGCATTTGCAATAGCAAATATGTTCCTTTTCTTTACCATTAAAGCAGGAACGTGGATGAATGCATTTGGAAACCTTTACTTCTCCAACTGTAGTGCCTTATACAAAAAGATATGCAAGAATAAAAGCAGCACAGAACTTGGGGGAGCAGAAACTTTGGCTGAGGGTAATGCAGAGTACAGAAAAGCCTGCAGAAATGTTTGACTGTACTTTCGACTGAGAGAATGAAGAACTCTTCTCTGGGGCTTGTTAGAACTGTAACTGTCTAAATTAGAAGAGCAGGGTAGGATGAATATTTAATAGGGTTTTTCCACAGGGCTGTTAACATTTAGCAAACAAAAGACATCCATGATTCGTTTTCCTTCTCACAGGGGGCAAACGAGTTAACAGATGTAACGAGGGAATTAAAAAGGGATGCTCCCAGCACTGAGAACAGCTGTTGCCTTTAACAGGTACCTGGAAAACTGGGAACACTGAGGTTCATGCAGCACCTATAGGACAAGGTGGGTTTAGGGTAGAGCTTGCACACTGCTTCAAACTTGTTTTCTGCTTCAGCATCCCTGGGTAAGTGCTGCTGTCTAAACACCTTTGACAATCTATGACTCTGCTCCCTTTCTCTAAAAAAGATCTAGTTAGAAGGTAACTCCTGGGCTGCGGTCAGCATGGCCAAGCTAGTCATGACCTGACTCCAGGTACTTCCCCAGGTGCTCATCCTGCAGAGAATGCATGAGACTGTGTTTCAGGGAGGTCCCTGACCACACCAAGAGAGGGAGAAGACAGCCCTGTCCACAACAGCTGCAATCTCTCTGCAGTATTGTGGGGCAGGGGACTAGCGCCAGTGGGGATGCAAAGAGGTGCTGCCTCTCCCTTCTCCTGCTGAGGTGAATCGGCCCCTCTGCAGCACATCCTGTCATCCTTATGGTAGGTCAGCTGGGCAAAGAAATGCTTCCTTTGCACAGGGAGGTGTGCCACTCTGGAGGAGGCAGCCTTGGGCGCCTTGCCCCATCCTGATGACTCCAGCTGCCTACGTAGATGTCCTGAAATCTGCCCAAACCTTTGAATAGTCTGGTCCTCCCTGGGCCTGTGCCTGCTGCATTGTTAATGAGTGAATAAGTATAGCATGCTCTGTCTTGCTCCTGACTGCTCAGCTGCCTTGCAAAGAGCCTGCTGACAGCCTGTTTAGGCATTTTTGTAATGTATGCTCTCAGCCTCTGTCGTGGATGAGTGTCCAGCTTCATTTTACAATGCACAAATTACAAAAAATCCAGCTAGACATACAGCTAGGGATTGTTTCTTTTACATACATGCATGCACCCCACCACACATGCACTTCCTATGTAGACACATAAACATGCATGTAATGCAACAGAGTGCCATGAAAATAATACTAACACTCCAGGTGAGGCACATCACCAGCTTTGTCACGGGGCTGGTAATGAGCATTTCAAGCCTTGCCTTTGCTAAGCCATGTCATGCAAAGTCACTCTCCAGGAGAATGTGCCCCTTGCTGTAGTACCCAGACATCTGCAAAACTAAATAGGAGCCAGATGCACTAAAGAGCTTTAAGAGACTGAATGTTGGTTTTTTCCTAGTCCTTCCTCCACATTTTGCCTCCTTGTTTAGAAGTTCACCTCTAGCAAGAGCTGAAAAACCTGTTCTTGCAGTCTTTTCTAGAGAGCCACATCAAAGCAGAACATCGAGATGATGACCAGATATACTGGTGCAACACTAATCCTTTCCAATCTCTAGGCTTCCCCTCCCTCCCGCTAAATCTGACCACAGCTCGCTGCTGTGGGCCAATACTGCTAGCCCTATTTTAGTCCTGTTTTGAAAATCTGTTACTACTGGTTCTAAAACATACATTGGGGACTAGACACAGACCACAGGCAGGATGGAGCTTTCTGAACTGGTAGCAGGAGACAGATATGATGCAGAGTCCAGGTCTAAAGCAATGCAAGACCCTATTTTGATTTCTGTCTCTGCCCCTGGAGTGCATATCATACTTCAGCAAGGCTCTCACACCTGTCTGTGCTGGCCTCTGCTTTGTTTTTGTCCCAGAGAAAGTGAAAAATTCAGGCTCAATCCCTGTTCTGACACGATTCTCTGCAGTGATTTTCTGCAGGCAGCTCTTCTGATGCTGGAGGTCCAAGGCTGGGCTCCTTCCATGCCTGAGGGCCTAGAATCATGGCAGAAGTGTCATCATACCATGTCATAACACCAGTGTCTGCCAACTGCCACCCACTTTGACCGATCTCCCTGGTGCTTGTAATGGCAAGCCACAATAACGCCATCTTAGCAGTCAACTGTCCCAAACTTGCTTGGAGTGCTGTTACTGCTTCAGAGAACAAAATTATGGCGGATGTTCCCTCACCTACAGCTGCCTCCCTGTGGCACTTTCTGTGTCCAGCCTGGACAGAAAACTCAGCCTAGAAACAGATTTTAATTATGTTCTGGAGTGTAATGGTGAGAGAGCCTGGGCCCACATTATCCCTTACACTGGTCCCAACCATGCTTCTACCTATGCATGACCTCCTCTACTTCCTTGCAAATTTAGGGAACCAAAAACAGGCAGGAAAGTTTTCTTGCCTCTTTCCTAAGGGAATCTGATATCACCTGGAGCAGGATAGAAGAAGCTGCAGGCAAAGGACTACCAGAAGTCACACTGATGGTGATCAGCTCACACAAAGCACAGATGAAGATCATGCCACATCTCAGCCAGCTGCCTGACACACACTCCTCTGGAAAACACAGAGGTAGCCTCCAAGTCTTTGTGCTTGGATTGCACTGGCGGAAGGCATGCAGCCTGCTTCTACATCCTGTGAAAGCAAAACATGGGAAAACACCATGAGTCTCAAGTTCAGACTGGCTCAAATATCTATTAGGCTAGTGATTGAGGGGCAAAGGGGAAGAGGATCCAATATGCACTATAGAAACACACAAAGAAAGTCTGTGGGCAGTTGATTCATTTTGTGGCTTTGAACCAAATACAAATCTCTTTGTTTCTCAACTGACCTGTCTGTGAAGAAGGAACAAAAATACTGAGTTAAGACTGATGATTTTATTTAATGGAAAAAGCAAGTACATGTGGCACAGAAAGGCAGTGTTTGTACTAATATTCGCACTGATGTTTGTACTGATAATAGAATGTGTTATTATGTACTAATTGTCAGGAAGCTGGATGGCATGTGTTAGAATAAATTAGGAGGCTTAGAAAGGAGTGTTTCAACAAGACCTAACACAAAAGGCTAAATGACATACAATAGCAATGTACTGGAGACAAAGGTGAGTGGCTTGCTTTGGGTTGGAATGCATTCAACCTTTTCCAGGAGATACACTGCTGCTATATTTCAGCTCCTGTTCCAGTCCTTTTCATAGGGTGATACCCTTTTATTATATGCTTTGGGATGTCATCATTATTGAAAACATTATTGAGAGACGCTTGTGAAAATGAGAGTGTCAAGATTTGTTAAGGACAGACCTAACTGAGTGCTGAGCACTTCTTCCTAAAGCCAGTCCTGCTGAAGCAACTCACTTTTGACTCGCATACACCAGTGATAACTCACCCTCAGCTCCAGGTTTCCCTGTCATGATTTACCGCTCTCCCTGATATACTGTGGTTGGGTTTTCAAGGCCACTGATGCGTAAACAGCTTCTTCAACCCTGAACTTCCCTGGAGTACAGTCTGCTGTTTATTTAGATGTACAAAGAGATACAGATATATATGTGTTTATATACATGTATATGTGTATGTATAAATGTGTATATACGCAGCATGCACTTTTCCAAAGCTCTCATACATTTGTTAACTAACTGTGTGACACAATTAATTAATTCATTGTTTCAGAGTTCCAGTAGCATTAGATGAATGATTCCAGCAGAAACTTAGCCAAACAGATGATTTCAGAAACTTCTCTCCATGGCTTTGTCATTCTGGGAAACAGGTTTTTCTTGCAAAAAACTTTTTTTATAAAACAGATGGCTCATGTGAAGCACTTGAAATTCCACCAAATCAGAGCTAATAAAACCAGCCAGCTTCACTGAACCTGGTGGGTGCTAGGTAACTTGAAGGGGAAATAAATCATGTGTGAGGCTGACACTGCTAGTGGTTATTGCTTTGGATTTTTGCTGTGTCCCTTGTTTGTACGATTTGCTTTTAATTAAGCTTAGTCATCTGCACTGCACCGCACTGTGCTGGATACAAGGTAGAGCACACAAGTCTTTCTACTTCATTGCACTAGCCTCACTAACCATCACGAGCTCCTTACCCATTCTGTGATCGAACAGCACAAGGTGACACTCACTGTAAGGAGTTTTGTAAAAGGGAATGCCCTACCAGGCAGTTCCTACGACTATGAAAGGGAGCAGAGCATGACATATTCCTCTGAAACTTGGACTGTGCAGGATTTAGGGGAGAAGAATGAAGGAATTTTCTTTAAGGAGCTCCTTTCTGTGAAAAAATAAAAGGCAGGTCTGGGTCAAGACTGACATTTTATTGACATTCTCTTAACTAGCATGTTTCTGGGAAATTTTAACAGACTAGTTTCTACATTTTAAGTCTGAAATGAACTTTTAGAACTTCTGAAGGCAAAAATGGAGGGAAAATGTTTCCATTTCTTTCAAAACAACAATCAAAACAAACTTCACACTGTCTAGAAATCTGCAGTTTATGAAGAGAAGAAAAAGAAAGAGAAAAAAGAAAATCAGAACTTTTGTTTCTGTCTTAAACTGGTATGAATTTGTACAATTTTCTTTTTATTTTAAATTCCAAATTTGAAATGAAATTAATAGTCATGTTCCTGTCACACTCTCCTTTTTATATTCAATTCAGTCACCCATGCTGGACTGGTATCAACAAGAAGAACAGATACATTATAGGTGAAGAATCAACATGATTAGCTTTTACTTTCAAGAAGTAAGTTTTTACTTAGTTCAAGAAGTAGTTCTGCTTTTAGAAACATCCCACAAAGACACCAAGCAGCCAACAAACAGCAAACTGACCTAGACTGGGAAATCAGTGTCAGCAGTGATATTTTTTGCCGAATTACATGTTAATTTCTGATCTTTGATACAGTAAATGTAAATCTCATCTGTAGGTGTACCTTAAATACCTGTAGGTATGAACTCTTGTAGGCACCTACATATAGACCTTAAATGTCAATGTCCGAACATGCAAACTGGTCTCTCTGAAGAAGAAAATTCAGAACGACAACGAAGGGTTTGTTGATGGCACTTTCTCTAGGCAATATTTAATGCTACTAGTTGTAAGGTGTATTACATGTGTGCATTTCTTCTCCCTTAGTACCTCCATTGGTCTTCATGGACCTCCTTTCAGAATTCCTCCACAAAGACCTCTATACTCCCATACTGTAGATGAAGTCCTGAAGGACCAGAGAAAACATTCTCATGAAGGAGAAAGAGGAGCCTGTCACCTAGCAACTTCAGAGTAACCTAGATGTGAGTTCTCCTGGGAAAAGGATACCCACTTAGATAGATCCCTTCTAGAAGGATTCAATATGGAAATGTTCTGATCTGCCTGGTTGCTAAGGGAATTAATGAGAAAATGGGCAATTGTGCCATGCTGCAGAAACATAACATTTTCTGCTCTGAAATATAGTGTAAATAGGATAGCCAGGGAGCTTTTCTAGCCAGGATTTCACTCAACAAAATGTTTCCAAATGGAAAACAAGCACATCCACTGGGTAGCAGTAGGTATCATGGAGGTTTCCACTGCCAGTCCCTTGCCAAAACCACAGGAAATGTCCTTTACCTCAGTAGGTGGTGGCATGCAGACAAATCTGCAGAGATTCTGAATTACACAAAATATGATGGGGTTCCCTTTCCCCCTGGCACAGCAGTAAGGCAGGCACTAGATGGGTAAAGGGCTTCACAAATGCTTCTCAAATGTCTGAAGACATCTTCAGAACAGGAAGGTTATTTTTTTGCCAGTTTACCAGGGATGAGGATTAGGAATAACTAGGTTGGGGGATTGGCTGTTGCCAAAGAGCCTGGCCAGAGGAGCTGGGAAATGCACCAATTTAATGATGGATCTAGGGACTGTCAGAAGGTAAGTACAGAAAACATTATTACTGTTCAAGGCCTCCCCTTTACAGGACATGTGAGCTAGCAAAAAACAGCTGCCAAGGTCCTGACTGAGCAGATGAGTCTGCTGCTGGGCACATATGTTGACTGAAGGCAGCTGGGATGCTCTACACAAAATTCCGTTATTTGTGTTTTCTTACTGGGATATCCATCCAAACCACTAAAGGTGAGAATTGTCCTTGTATTATTAAGATGCCTGCCAATTACAGAAGTATCTTTTTAAATTGTACTGGTTCTCCTTGACTACTCATGGACTATGCCTACAGAGCAGTTCTTCAATGGTTCTGCAGAAGGACAACTTACTTCTTCTGGATCATATGTGTATGATTTGGTCCACTTTCCTTGTACGTTTTCTTAGGGTGTGACCCTCAATGGATTCCAGATTAATACATCATTTTGTTTTCTTTTGTTTTGTTTTTATTTTACCCAAATGGTCTCCACTGGGGGTTGAAAGCCAAGCTGGTAGATTTTTCTTGTATTATCAGCCTTTGGAATGTTTCTCTCTCATTGTTTCAGCTCTCCTCCTTCATATTCAGCAGTGAAATGTGTAAATTGCACATTCTTTTTAAACAGTTTTAACCCTTTCATGTTACGCAAGACCTCAGAGTAAAGGAAAAGAATGTCCCTCTCCAGCTTTAATTACTTATAATTTTTACTATTAAATGCTACTGTGTTAGGCTTTATACAGAGACATAACAGGATGCAGGCTTTGCCTTTTATAACCATTTTCAGCTGAAAAGTAGGAAACGAATTTAGAGCAGGTACAGGTTGAAGAATCAAGACCTCAAGACCTTGCACATCTGTCTTGGTTTGAAAGACAGATGTCTGCAGAGGAAGGCAGGAGCCTCCCTTGAAATGGAAAGTGCAACCCCCTTCCCTCCTAATTATTATAATTTTGAAATTAACGGGCCTTCAGGCAAGGATATGGGGAATAGGAATAACAGTTCTTTACTAATATATATATATATACATATATATATATATATATATATATATATATATATATATATATATATATAACACAAGGCAGGGAAAAACAAACAACCCACTGGTTTACACTGACAGAGTCAGAAATACAACGTGACACCCTGTTAGGGTGGCAGTAGCAGTCCGATAAGATGGTGGCTGCAGTCCTCCTGAAGCGATGGATGTAGTTCTGTTGAAGCAGCGATCTTGTAAAAGGGTCTGGTCTTCCTCCGAAGGTCCAGTGGTAGGTGGGTAGGTCTTGTCCTCTGGAACTCCAGTGGGGGAAAAAACTCCTCTGGGAATCCAGTGGAAGAAGGCTGCTAGGGTGTTCGAGATCTCAGTTTTTATTTGGCATGGACTGCTTGGCTTCTTCCCCCCGGGCGGAGCATCTCACAATGGGATGGGGAGTCGTGAGGCAGTTCCTTGATGGGCCATTAACAGGAGATAGTCCAGGAGGGAGTTATCGATGGGTCAGGCGATAAGGCATTGTTGTGCCCATTGACAGAAGACAGTCCAGAGGGGGGAGGCAGGGAGCACCGCCCCACCTGGTCTCAACAGCTCCTGAAGATGGTAATAGAATACTTTTTTTTTTTCCTTTTGGCACATTTTACACTGGACAACATCACTCTTCTGACTGCAGTGCTAAGAAGCAGGAAGTTCCATTCATTGAAGAGCAATTTAGAAATTTAAAGCTCTCAACACTTCTGTGCAAATATCTATTTCACAGAGGAAGCCTTCAGCTATTACACACCTGATTCAGACATGTCAGTTTGATGTCTAATGTTTAATGGCCTGAACCTTGGCCTATGGGTCTGAGAGTTGGGTGCTTTAAGTATCTGCAGTTTTTGTTGACTTCATTTGGGTATGTAGGTGCCTCTCACTTCTCAAAACCAAGTTCTTAATGGTTTCTTCCAGCGAGTTTCTGTAAGGAAAAAAAAATGAATTCAGAGCTCATTAGTCCAGCCTGGAGATGTTTGGTTATCTGGATCATAGGCTTGGGACTTTCTCCTCTAAATATGTACATCTGTCTGTGCTCACACTAGGAGGAATAATTGCACTTCCCAGAACCAGATTTGCGTCTGCTAGTTCCAACCAAAGAGGGGAAAGAAAGAGCTAGCTTTTAAAAATGTAATTAATACTAATGGAAAATAAATAGATGCATATGTTCCCTGTAGCCCGTGATGGCCTTTTCTGAGAATGCTTATTCATACTTAACTGTGACAAGGAGTAGATGGTTTTCCAATGAGCAATCACCTCAAGCTGGAAGTTGGGAAGGAAAGGAGAGGAGCCAGATGACCTGAGCAGAGGGCTGAGCACCAACAAGATGAGAGCCCATCCTTGGTAAAGCCTATAATACAAGGACCTCTCAGCACAATCCCATACATCACAGGCCCTGTCCAACCATCTGCATATTAATTCAAAACTTTGCATGGAGCTGGCTCTACCCCTGCCACCCTTCTGAGCTGAACTGGAACCAGGCCACCAGCAGGGTCTGGTTTTGATTAACCTTCTCATTCATGCAGCATCAACCAGCTTAATTTTTTTATTATTGCTGTGAGGGAGAAAAATTAAAGAAGGACTTGCCTGGCATGGTGCGGCCTGCAGCTGTTTCATCTGAATTTCAGAGAGCGAGAGCAGAAATATGGAGAGACCTGGCTAAAATGGAAAATGTTAAGAGGGGATCGGGTACAGAAAACACAGCTGCTGCTGGGCAAGGGTCTGACTCCTGGGCCAGAAATCTGGATTGCAATACCCTCTCGGAAGCTTGGAAAGAACATCTTTATTGATTGATGTTTGTCCTTTTTCTTTCAGCCAAACCCTGTTTCCAGCTGCTTCAATGTTTTGACAGAGCCTCAAATTCAGCTTTCCTTTTTGTACTCTCTTTCCCTCCATTTTCAGTCTACTTTCTTCTTGACACAAGCAAAACCCACTGACAACCCGACAAGATCACAGCCTCTTGCCCTTGATCCTCTTGTACTGAGTCCTTGCACATGGCAGCGAAAACCCTCTGTTCTGCACCACATTTCTCCCTGCACTGAAAAGGACCTACTCTTGTTTAGATCATCTTGGGCTGGATGTTGCCTCACCCTAATGAGCTGAATGTCTAAAGTCACTGTAAAATGAGGGTCATTTTTGGGTCTTCTGCTTTATGCTGATATCCATTTAGCTTGTAACAGCCAGTTGTGCCCACTACACAAAGCACGTTTGCAAAAAAGGCTGATGCATCTCCTCAGAATACTCTTTGTAATGTTGATTGAGCTGGCCCCAGAGCCCAGGTTTGGTGAGTGATGCAACCTTTCACCTCCAAGTTCAACGTGGAAAATTACTTTCAGAGCTATTACTGTTATTCCAGGATGATGAATATAAGAAAAAGAAACAAACAGATATATATGTTAAAAGAAAAAAAAAATTTAAAAATAGACAGAAAGAGGCAAAAAACAGACAAAAAAGCAACATTATAATTCTTTCAGTGAGTCTTGTTTCCTATGTAATTGCAAGAAATGAAAAAGGGCCAGTTTCCCAGGTGAACGCTGCAGCGGTGTACATGGACTTTATTAGTTTCCCAGAGGTTTAAACAGAGCTTGACATTTCACATTTCACTGAACATTACACTCGTACAATGGGTTGGGTAGTATATTTTTGAGCCAAAATTTCTCAAACAAGGGCGTCTAACTCTCTGAAGCCAGATCCATGTTTGGGCACCTAAAATTTCTGAACACCCACAGCTTTTTCTGATTTTGATTAGATTTGTTTGTGCTCAGCACTTCTGAAAAATCCTTCTGATTTTATTTAGGTGCCTGTTGGCAGGGTTGTCTACACTTCAAAGAAAAAAAACATGGAGAGAGGAAGAAAATGGAAAATAAGCAGTATTCTTAACTTGAAATGACTTATAACAGAGGTTCAAATTCAACTTTAGGATCCTTTATTGGCCCATCCCAAACCATTCTGGATTGTTTTGGCTTCACTAGTGCTCTAAACGATGTTGACTAACTTAGGTTGTCTATGCCAAATTAAGAACATTTCTAACATTTATTTTTTTGCATAGATTTACTCTTTTGATTTCTGTATGCTACCTTAAGGACCACAGCTGGAACATTTTGCCCCAGGACCTTACTCATTGCACTCCAGGAGGAAATATGACAAAGAATGGAGAATAATGTTCTCTCAAATAAGTTCTCCTGCCAGTACCCAAGACCAGTTCCCAGCACAATCTGCACACAGGACAGCATGTAGTAGGTAGAACCAGAAACCCCTTATAGAAAGCTCATGCTCTGCTTTTTGGTACCTGCATGAAGAGCAACAGGAAAAAAAAAATGATTCAGTGTGGGTCCAAGGATTATATCCTAAAGAAGCTCTATGGAAAAGAGGCTAGACCAAGATAAGAAAAACAGCAGGAAGTTATCCAGTGCCCAGCAACGGGTGTCCCAAGGAGCAAAGCTGCTGGGACAGGTCATCATGGGACATGAATGAGGTAAGAGGTCCTTTCTCCTTCCAGTTTCTATGTCTCAGTTCCTCATATCTCCTGCCATTTTCACTCAATCCCTAGTCTTCCTTCGGGCAAATTTCCACTGGTTTTGCCAGAGGAAGCACTGAGTAACAGCTGAGTCAGGTTTTGAAGACTTGAGTGTGCAATCTTATACACGACACACTGCAGAAATACGCTTCACTGAGTGATGGGTTTGGGAGCAAGGGAAAGGAAAACCCCAGCTGCAGGTGCACCCCCTTCCCCCCAAGACCAAAGGACAGCAGAACTTTTTAATATCTCATAATATTTAGTTTAATTCTTTTCAAGGGGGAGGGGGAAATCTGAGCGTCAGATTATGTAACCTTAAAAAATGTGTTTCTACTTAAAAGCTAATCAACATCTCCCACATCAGACAGTAAACGTGGTGCTGTTGAGCAGGATTATTCCTGATCTCTGCTTTGTCTCAGCTGTGGATTAAAAAGTGTAATGTTATCCTGTTTAATATTTTAACCGTATGGGCTGCAATTTCATTGGCAATTATATGACAAGGGAAGTGCTCAGCAAGCCAGTATCAATACAAAAGATCTTCATTTCCCTAAAAGCCACATTGAAATCTTTTCCAATGGTAACAGGGGTCTGTCTCATCACCTCTCTTTTCCACAAACCTCTATTTCTTTACACTTTTAGTAAGCCATTTTTTTGCTCAGTGATGCAGGGAAGACTAGAACTGGAACTTGTACCTGCAGAGTGGGTGCTCAGAGCCAAATGCGCACAGCTACACGTACGAAGCCATTCTCAGCACATCAAGATAACAACCATATCCCACCCCACGGCCCTAGCCAACGTTCTCTATTTGAATCAGCTAGTGGTTTGTGCTTTTTCCTGTTTGATGTCTTGCACTCACACAGCAATAAGGATGAACACTGAGGAGAAACTAGGATGAATGTTTAGCTGGATGTCAAGAAAGAGTCTTGTACAGAGTGTATGGATCAGTTCTCTCGGACCCTTACATGTACTAGAATAGAATAGACTAGACTAGACTAGACTAGACTAGAATATTTCAGTTGGAAGGGACCTACGACAATCATCTACTCCAACCATCTGACCAGTTCAGGGCAGTGACTAATACTGAGTATTAGCAGTTCACAGTCCAGTCCCAGAAGTCACTGCAAAGCTGAAGTCTGTCCTGTGATGAACTTATTTCCAGCCTCAAACTGAACCTTCTATTCCTCTATCAGTGGCCTGCTCTGAGCAACTCGTATATTTTGTAAAGCTGAGCTCATTTAGTGTTGCTGTCAAGATGAAATGTTGCTAAACCCTGCATCAAAATTTTTTTCCAGCATGGTAACTTCATTCTTTTTACCCAAAGTTTTACTGAAGGTGTAATGCTGTTTGTTTCCTGTCATGTATCACAGCGAAATGTTGCTGTGCAGTCTTTCAAATAACTTGTAGCTCAGCCCACTCAGGGCATTTCATCTGTGATGTTATACCTATTAACTAGATATAACTAGTTTTTAAAATATTTTTCAATGAATTACATGAAAGTTAGAGTTATACAAGGGCTAAAATCTGTTGTCTTCACTCAGACAAAACTCACACACAAGCCAACAGGAATTTGGCTTAATAAAGGAATTCAGAATCTGACTCAAGAGTAAATGATTTTAATAACACTAATGCTACATTAATACAGTTCATGCAAAACACAGCTTTAATTACCATTTTTTAAGAAAGAGTCAAAAGATCTGTATAAGCAAATAAATTCAAAGTCTTCGTCCTAAATGGGAATTATATTGGGCTACAGACCACTCCTTGTTTATATATATATATATATATATATATGAAATGAAGACAAGAAGTGTTTGGACTTTGTTATGGCATCTGCAAACTCATAAAAGAATGCAGATAAAGTAGTATGTATGCTCTCTGAGTGTTTGAGTTCCTGGTGATTTACTATGATCAAGGCCAGGAAAACTGTTTTACTGAAAAAGGGGGAAAGATACAAAGGCAGTGACCCAAAAAAGATCAGTTTCACATGTATCAAAGCAGACAGCTAATCAAGTCCTGGACTTGGCTGTCCCAGCTGGCTGTTTCCTAATGCCCTGTTGTTTTAGAGATTTGATTGGATGCCTCTGCATTTTTTAATGTTGCTAAATAAATGTAAATACAACTGCATAAAATATAATCATTGGCATGGTATATTTGAGCTCATGAGTTCCACACGGCTATAGAAATCTATTTCATTCACTATAAAACACTAACACTCTATGGATCATCTTTGTTTCCTTATTGTTTTTTCTGTGTGCAATGTATATAATTTCAAATTTGGACGGATTTTGAAACAGAAGTGAATACAAACACAGCATGAATGTAGTTTATGTGACTTCCCCTCCTAATGAATGTGCTCTTAAGCGAATGTACATAATCCTCATCTGTAATTTGGAAACAGGTTAAATACCTGTGAAATGAAAAATATCACTGTGTACTTTTATCAGTTTATTAAAAGAAACTGGTTTTCTCTCCATGGACCAGTCAGAGGAGGTGTGAGAGTTTCTAAAGACACAGGGAAGATGACAATTTTTTAATTAGGTTATAACTAAAAATAAAACTGGGCAGAGATTTTAGTGACTAGACTGTAAGATTGATCTGCCTTTAAGGTCCCCAAAGGGGAAGCTGTGCTTCTCTGGGTGCAGAGACAGAATTTGACAAGGGCCCACAGGAAATGATTCTGCTCCTAGGGAGGATGCACAATGGGATATTGCTCAAGTTTCTTCACAGCATGTGTTCCTACTGAGTGAGGTGTGAGGATTTTCACATCACATTCACCACACCACACTAGCACATTTTTGGAAAAGGGTGACCTGTTCTCTCATACATGGCATGTAAGCAGTCCAATGGTCACTGCCCAGAGCTGTTCCCAAATCCTTCTTCTCACCAAAGTACCTAAGTGCTAGGAAGGAAAGACTGGAAAAAGACTTCACCAAAAATGGAAGCCACCTGCACAAAGGGGACCTCTCACATACAAATGGGCAATTATTTTTCTGATGGTCACAAAGAACTGAAGTCAAGAAAGAGCATAATATGTTTCCTCTCATTAGGTTAGAATTAGGAGTTTCTCAGGCTGTTGGAGAACATTTCATTTACTTTTAGGGACTTTTTAACTACACAGATGCTTTTGCAAAGGAGGATTTCCAAGAAAAGGAAGGTTAAATCAAACCAACCAACTCTATCCAGTGTTACTAGGAAAGGGAGATAATATCACAAGTCAGAAACCCTGTTAATGTCATTTATATCAGAACACAGGCTTGTGGGCATGTGGCTATAGGGAGGTGCTGAGGTCTTTGCTGGAATAGCTAAGTACCCTGTGAGATGGAAGTTGTACCAGCATCCAATCTTCACATCTTCAAATTCTTGGCAACATGGGATCCATGACAATTAACTGATAATTATGAGGAACTTACCACAAAAGGCTCTCTTGCAAGAGCAGGCAGAATATGCTGATTTTTTTGTTTGCATAGATTTGCCTAGTGAGCCCCACATAGATAAGTCTCACTCTGAACTGACAACAATGCAGCTTGTATGCCTTTCTAGAACAGGCAGAAGTTATAGCTAAAATTCAGGAATCACTGCATACTAGAAGCCAGTTTAAAGAATAAAGAAAAAGAAAATGAAGTTGGCAAGAGACATAAGTTGTCTTTCAATATGTGGCAAGTTGTTATAAAGAGGTTGATAATGACTCTTTTACTATAGCAACTGATTAAAAGATGAGGGGAAAATATCCCAATTTACAGCAAAGAAAAGTTGGGTTGGAAAATAAGAAGAACATAACTGTAATAGAAACAAGAAATTTAGGAGGACATACACTCTCTTTTTGCTGAAGCTTTTTGAGGCTTGACTGCTGGCTATACAACATGTTCTTCACGTACATCTGCCTCATTGGAGGGTGGTAAAATAACGTTTCTCTTGAGACTCCTTCCTGTTACACAACACTGCAATCTCTGGTATTTTACAGAAAATAAATAATTATCTGTGACTATGTGGGTATCTAAACAGAGTACTTGATTTGGCCCAAAAAATGCCAGACAGAAAGCAGTAATTGTGCAGATTAAGTCCAGAACAATACCTCCCAGGAGTTTAGATTAATTCAGATATGGGACTTTGATTCCGCAGGTATTTTGGCTGGCTGGGAAATTAGGTCATTAACTATCATTATAATTTTAAAAGTTGTTTATGGAAGCTCCCTAGGTGCTTTCCAGGGATTCAGCAACTCCTGCACACTACTTAGAAGAGCTGACATGCTGTGATGCAGTCTTCCCAAAGTTTGGGAAGGTCTAGATCTGCGAATTTGACTATGACCATGTTCTGAGTAACAGCAGTTCAAAAAATGGGAAATTAAGGATTATTACAGTCTCCTCATCCTAGTAAGAGATTGGGAGAAGGAACCAGGACTTTCCCTTCTCCACAAGCGCATGAGAAGGGTTGACAGGGAAAGAGTCAAAGCCATGCTAAAGCTCACCCCATCAGTAGATGCATTTCAGCAAACATTAAAATCCAAAGGGAAGGGAAAGAACTTGCACTGGGTATGAAAATCCCAGAGGTGAGAGCAAGCCTTTATGTCAGGTAGAATTTGCCTCACCTTTTACACACTTCCCATAATTGCTCTTACCACATCAGATAATTACCTAGTCCTTCTGTGTTTCAGCTAGTTAGGGGCAGGGCTGCCAAAAGCTTGGAGGTTATCTTTGCTTAAGCATCCAAGTATTAAAAGGCTTAGCCAAAGCTTATCTCAGATTCTGGAGGCTTCGACGCTGGCCTCTCCATCAACTTCCTTTGCAGGATCCAAAACTTTTTCTCTCCTCAGTCACAAGTGGCCACTGACTTCGAGGAAATCCAAATATATCCTGTCCTTGTATTATCCAATTATCTTCAAAACACTGTTGATTACAGCAGCAGTACTGTTGCTAGAGATGGGCTTTACCTCTTCATCTGAGGCCTGGGTTGAACCTTCCCCAAGATGTAGATCCTGATTTCAGTTTGATTTAAATGGATTACGTAATAGTGCCTCAGCAGCATTCACATCTAAATCTGAACTCTGCAAGAATTCGATGATGTTCATTTCTGGCTCACTCCCGAACACTTGTATTCCTGCACCAGACGCCAAATCATACATTTTTTACCATCTCTATCTTTTTGGTTAACTGATAAAGTAGTCAAAATGGAACTTTACCAAACTTTCTGGCTTAAAATTGTCTTTCGAGTGAGAATGCACCAGGCACTTATCTTCAGCAATGAACAGTTTTGGAATTGTTTAAGAAGAAAAGTTCAGTTGCCTGAGGATAGTGGGAGGTGAGCCAAAGTGAGCTGAGTTTAGGTGGGAAAGAGAAATTATCAACAGGGTACCAGAAGAGAGAGGCACGTCCAAATTTGTTTCTCGGCCTTCAGTCCTGCCATTGTTTCTTCTTGAAATTTGATATTGTAAAGTCCAAAAAGGAGTTACAGTGCTGAAATTCCGCCTATCACTGCAAATATCTCCTATTTTCAAACTGTTGCAGGTTCCACTTCTCAGTAATACATTCCTCATGTAGCAGCATGAATCCATAGAAATAAACAGAAACCAGGATGGATTTCTTAAAACATTCAAATAATATTAGTCTTAAAGTATTAAGAGAAGCTGTTAAAATACTTGTGAGGGTGGGTTTGTTTGTTTGGTTTCTTTTTTCTTCTTTTGTTGTTTTGTTGGGGCTTTTTCCCCTCCCTGGCCTTCTTCTGTTTCCTTTTCAATGTTATCTTAAGCTTTCAGGTTCCCTTTCCCAACCATCTTCTTGGAAAATGGGCTGTCGTTTCTAAGCCATCTCCCCAACGATCAGCGGTTTATAAATGTTTGTTTTTCAAATACCTTAATTGTATGGTCTACCCAGAAGTGATCAGCACTGAAAATTATATTTCAGAGCTAAACACAACCAGATGGAGAGAGAACAGCCAGCCATTTGAAAAAGCCTAAAAAACCTTTCTGAGCTCCCCATGTGGTTTGGTTGATCACTGGTTAATTTCATAATGATTTCTCTTGCAGATGGGTGAAAATAATCTGGGTTTATATTTATCTATCAGAAGAAAGAGCCAGGCTTTCAAAGACAACACAGACATATCAATATCAGACAGGCTGTGGAACTGATACAAATGCAACTACTCCTGGCTTCACAGAAACATAAAACCCTTTTCAGAGGCAAAGTTTTCCTTTGTAACACATTCACATTGGACTCTTGGTTTTCATTAGCACTCAGTCATCCTGTTTGGAGACAGAGATCCTTTGCACCTTGCTTTTGCTCTCAGGTGGGTTGAATTACTTGCTTTTTTAATTCAGGGAGAAATGGAACAGCATACAGTGTCATAGGAGATATAAATTATATTGGGGAGAGACATTCCATGCCATCTACTGTATTCACACAGACTTTATAATGAAACATACACACCCTGTCCAATGCCAGACTCATCCTCAGGAATCCTTTTGCTGGCCTGGGTGAGTTTGTTCTTTCCTCTTGAAGCCCTTTTGAAGGACAATTTATGTCCTGCTTTGCTCAAGTAGAGTTTTACATCATTGTCACAGCTTGCCTGTAAGGTCCTTGGACAATTCAACAAGGTGATGGAGGAGAGGTGAACGAAGTGGTCCTGCCATCATCCAATATCGTTCATATTCTTTTGTGGTTGAGAGTGGGACATGTCTTCCAGAAGACAGTGATGATGGCAGGAAATAACCCTGATGATCTGATAGCAGTTCCTTCCACTCTGGACAGTCAAAGGTATTTGTTCATTCTTGTGGCTTAGTGTGGTTGCAAATTTGGAGAGATAAAAGTTTCAGGAGTTACATGGAAAAGATGATGGGTAATAGGTACAAGTTACTCCTGGGGAGATTCTGACTGGACACAAGAGGAGAATTTTTCATAATGAGAACAATCAGCCATTGGAATGATCTCCTAGGGGAACTGGTGGATTCCCCAACACCAGACACTTTTAAGATTCAGCTGGACAGGGTGGACAGGGTACTGGGCCACCTTTTCTAGACCATGCTTTTTCCAAGAAAGAGTGGACCAGATGATCCCTGAGTTCCCTCCCAATCTGGTATTCTATGATTCTATGATTGAAGACCTAAAATCTTAATCAGGAGGCCAAACAAAACTCGCACTGTGGAACCACTCAGATGCAGCAAGAGGCAGTAAAGTCAGGTGAAGGGATGAAGGGAAACACAAGAGTCATTGGGATTACAAGTCCTTGCAGATGCATGGAGCAGAGCTTCTTTTGCAGTTGAGGCCCTGTTGGCCACCAGAACAATTTATATCCATACCCTGAACTTCGAGAAATCACTCAGAAAATACGGCTCTTGAAAGCTCCCTGGGCTGGACCTCAAAGTGGGCTTGTCATCAGAAGCCTTCAAAACTATATCCTTTCCACGACTTGCTGGGACAAGCTAAAATGAACTGGGGACTCAACAGGCCACAGAAGTAAATGACAACTGCAGAGACAAATAATTGTATTAATTTCCCTTGCCTGTGGAAAAGATATCATGTCCAATAAGCACTGGAAGAAGAACACAGGCTTTACAGATTTGCTTGTGAAGGGGATACAGAGAACTTTTTTAAATACACCTTTTTCTGTTCAGCCTGGTAAGATATCTATAAATGTTTACATGGTTTGATACCCCTACAGCTTCACAGCTGGTGTCAATAAGTGCTGGTGCAAGCAAGATCTAACTCAGACACTTGGTTTTACATGTTGCCTGAGAGAAGACAGGCACCTTATACTTCAAAAAAAACAAAAATAAATAAATCAACTACAAAGACGTTGCCTCAAGCGGAAGCCCTCTTCAAGGCTCACATTTAATGGCACAAGTGAGCAACTGCAGAAATAAAATAGGCCCTCAAATACACAGGCAACACTCCACAGCGTTTCTTACCAGAAAGTGTCCTTCTGGAGCCTCTGCAGCTGTTGGAAAGATTCTGATATCCTCAATTCAAAAGGAAATTCTCGCCTGAACAGCAGCAGCCTGATGGAGTCCGATATCTCTTCATGGAGATGCTGAACTGAGAAGCGGGTCTGGGGGAGATGAAAACAGGCGAGCAGAGGGATAGGGGAGGAGAGGGCTCAAAAACCCCACAAACGCCGTGAGACTCACTGATTTAAGTGTAAAAAAGCAGGCTGTGGAGTGAGTGGATAGGTCAGAGAAGGAAGTAAAAGGGAGGTTGGGGAGGCTGATTTCTACAATCCTGCTTGCAGGCAGAGGGGACAATTTTGCTTGTCACTGAAATCTTAGAGGAACACAAGACAAATTAAGTACACTTGACAGGAAATATTGTTGACAAGATATGTATGATGGAAAAGAAGGTAAGAAGAGAAAGAATATGTTGACAAATCATAGGTCCATTCAGCTTGAGGTCTAAAGTAAGTACTACCGTGGTATCAGAGACCACTACATTTCATCTACTATCTCTTATTACACCATCAAGGCCCTTGTCTTTACCCTTGTCAGTTTTTCATTGCTTTTTATGCCTCTGTGCGCTATTAAGGTGTAGAGAAATATACTAGCTACCTCCCTGACTGCTGCAAATTAATAGACAAGAGAGAAAGTCTGCAGTCCAAAGGAGAGAGAATAGTCTTAAACAAGACTGCCCTGAAAGAAGTAGTTATAATGGGCTGGTGCACAGCTGCTATGCATCAGGGCTCTCCCAGGTCTCAAAAGACTTGGCGAATAGAACTAGTGAATAACGAGGTTTTTCTGTTCCACTACCAAACAAAATATTGCTGGAAAAAATATTTTATTTTGGACTGAGATTATTTTATTTTTTTATTTGAGGACAAAAATCCCAAAATTAATTCTGGACCAAAGAATAATATTACACCTTGTTTTGAAGTGATTCAACACTTTTTAAATCTTCTGTGAAACGTTTGTCTTTAAAAAGATCAACTTTAAAATAAAATATAATTTCAAAACAAGAAATACATTTGATAACGTCAAACCAAAATTTTTCATTAATTTAGAAAATATTCCCACTTCCTTTGACTGAAACTATTACCTAAATGAGAATGGAGTTCACAGATAGCTTACATTTCCTTTGCAAAACTTAAGCCTCAGTGGCACTATATGCATACAGATCTCCTAATTAGCACTCTTTTCTGTACTATTATAACATCTATTGCATTGTTTCTTTTATTACAATGTTCCTGATTTATAGGGATTTTAACATCCCTTTCCAGCCCATCTACCTGCACTAATTCAGGATCAATTCCAGCTGTTTCATCCCTGCAGATGGTTCTCTAATTGTTCTTAAAGACTTCCAGTAATCCACCTGGAGGAACAACACCCCAAACAATGCACTCAAGTGATTCAGTGCCTTCTGATTATAAAACTTTTTTTCCCTCATTCCTACCTGGGATCCTCTCCTGTTGTTTAAGCCATGACTTTGGTCTGTCATGAGCATGGAGAAACAGAGCATCCATTTCCTTTCTGCAGCATCCTTTCATATACCTACAGTCTAGGATAAACAATGTGTCTTTCTCCAGGTTTCAAGACTTCTGACCTTATTCACCTGTCAACTTCCTCCAGTTGATCTGTATCTTTTTTGGCATCACAAGTCCAAAATTACCCATAGGACTTTGGGAAAACCTCCAGCTAAGACTTTATCAATGCTGAACTGCAGGAAAGTGTTACTGCACATATTTTGCAGGTGAGATTTGTGTTTATCCATCCACCGCGCTGTTTGTCTTTTTTGTGATATTATGACACCATTGACTTATGTTCAGATTACGCTCCACTGCAGCCTCAGACTCCCACTACCCAGAGAGCATCACCAACCCCATATTTGGGAAAATTGTATTTGCTGCCTAAGGCATGAACCTTTTTACTGATTCCTACTGAAGACCACCTTTTTTTTTTTTCAGATCATTTCTCCAGTTCGTTGTAATCATACTAAACTCTCCTCCTGCTTTCCAGCATTTGCAGTTACCCCTAGCTTAGTGTCACCTGCAAACTTAATAAAAAATCTCTGTATTACATCATTCGCTGATGAAAATATTGAATAGTAGAGGAAGCAGGAACAAACCCCTGTAGAACTTCATTCCTATATCCTTCCATTTTGTCAGTGAACCATTGATAACTAAGGAGTACGATTTTCCCACACGTTCAATTACTTGCCCACTCTAACCCTTTCAGAGCCACTACTTTTCAGAACAGTCCTCTTTTTTGAGAGTATCTCTAAAATTATGTTTGTTCCCATATATGCACTTCACTTGAATAAGCTCAGTTTATCAAGTATCTTGATTGCTACATCTCTACCTTTTAAATCAAAGTCTCACTTCATTTTCAAGAGGAAAAAATATCTACAGAACATCTTGTGAGGGGCTGAAATACTGGTTTTGTTCTCAATCAAGTTAAAACTAGGCTAACATTCAGATTTCTACCTATTTTTCATCTTTTTCATTGCTTCCTTCCATGGCAGGAATATTTGTGTGTGGGAGGATTGCTCTGTGCTTTTAAAAAAATAAAAATAAAATCAAAAAATGAATGAACACTCCTGCTAGTTCTTTGCAGTTTTATCTGATCAAGCTACTGGATAACACCAGCAAAAGATTTGATTCATACATTTCCTCTTTTAACTTCTTCTCCAGAAAACCTTAATTTGTAAAAATGCCTTAATTCATAAGTTTTTGTTGTACAGCTGTTTAATCATCTCCCATTTAGTGTGGAATTTGTTGGAATTAGAGTGACTTGTGTTTGAAATGAGCATGTTGGGCAAGATAAAGTCCTTACAATGGTCCGTTATCATTCCACAGTGACATTTGCTAACCAAGCTCATGACCTCATCAGAGAATGAAATTATGTTGGTTCTACATGGCCCATTTCTATTAAACCATGTTGACTGACATTAAGTAGATTTGTTCTCTGATTTTCAATTATTTGACTCCTGGATTTGTGTGGGGTTTTTTTTATTTTGCCTAAGACTGGTGTCAAGCTAACGGACTTACTATTAGTTGGGTCATCTTACTTGGCCGTTTTGAATATTGGCACAAAATTAACTGCTCTGATCTACTGGAATTTACTGGGTAGGCCAAGTTTCATTTGAAACTAAGATAAATTGGCTAGAGATCTCTTCAGACAACCCTTTTAGGCGTCTTGGGTGCAAGTTATTCAGGCCTACTGATTTCAAAATATTTATCCCTCTCTGAAGTTGTTTAAAACCATGCTTAGTTACTAATGGACTGGGATATGAGTTCACTATTCTCATGTCACAGGAGTGCAACATCCCACTTCTTTCTAAATGTAGAAACATTTACAGAATATGTTTGATTTTTCAATGTTGTTGCTAGCAAAAATTTTACTACTTTGATCTAGCCATGGGCCCCTATCACTGTGATGAATCAGTTGTGATGTTGTAAAAACTCTGCAGTTCTCAATGCACAGGAAAGGAAGAAAACCCCACAGTTTGTTGTTTTGTCCAATAAGTGTAATTTATGTCTACTGGATCCCATTTTCTTATCTTTCCTCCATTGCCACTTGTCCTTTCATTGTCCATGGAGAGAGATGCTGGATCCACACAGTGTAAGCACACTACCTGCCTAGAAGTGACTTTTCCAACTCAGAGCCAAGATGCAATAACAGGGAGCAGAACTGTGCTACTGTTGCCTGCAAGTGCCTTTCATAAATAGATACACATGACCAATACTACCTAAGATCCAGATAATTTGTGGATATAACGGTCACTGTAGATCCAGATAATTTGTGGATATAACGGTCATTGTAGTGACCAAATCTCTCCTCTCTTCCACCAACCTGACCTTGTAAAGACACAAAGCTCCATTGTGTCTTTCAACAACTGAGCTGTTAGGACAAATGTTTTTGTGGACAGATTTCTCTTTCCATGGGGCAAGATATATATCTTAAAGCAGATCTTCTCAGGGAGACTGTTCTGTGTTGATTTATGTATTTCTACTTAGCCATTACAATCCAAACTCAAAGCCTTAGACAAAAAGGACAATGCGCTGAGGAGAATCAGAAAGCAGAGACACTGAATTGGCTTCCACATATTAGAGACCTTGAAAGAACCAGTGTCACAATTCAGTGCTGGAGACCAAGTAAAAAAAAAGTCATGAAACAAGGCTAAAAAAGATCTTCTGATTAATTTGCAGTCAGATTAGCTCATGTAAAATGAGCAGCACCTGCCCATGGCCTATGCATGGCCATGGCAAACATGAAAGATGTGCGTGCAGCCCTTTGGCTAGTCCAGGAGGGAAAAGTGCATGTCTGGATGACATTCACTGGTTTTACACATTTCTTAGTCTTGGGAGATGCTTTACCCCTAGTTACTGTCACCCAGAATGTAAGATATTCCTTAATCTTTCCAAGTTACACTCATGAGACTTTCTAGGGGCATGGTGTTACTGAAAGCAGATCAGAATAAAGTGTCTTGTATTCCTTCTGTGCTGTGCATATCCCTATTACTCTTTCACACTCTGGATACTGCTCCATCTCAGGAGCAACTCCAGGTGCTTTCTTAGGGCAAACTGCCAGGTGTTCTGTGCTGTCTGGGCACTATAGGCAGGGCTGAAGATTTAGTCCAAGAGCTGTTATTCTCCATGGGGAAAGGAGGAGGTCTCTCTGGATTTGGACTTCACATTAAAGCCGATGCTGAAGGCTCACCTGGCTTTGTTCAGCCAGCCATGCTGTTTTTGCAGGTGCAGAGTACTGAGCCCTGAAGGGCGGAAGGTTAAACAGTCATGGCTTTGAGCAGGGAAGCCACTGCCTCATAGAGATAGAAGGGTTAAACCAAGCAAATTCCCACGGGGAGGAGGGAAAGAAAAAGGAAGCTGCATGCAGTAAAAGTTTCTCTTGGTGTTTTATACATGAATAATGGTCCCCCTGGGGTTAGCTCCTGGGTTTAGAGAAGGATGTTATCTCGTCTAGACGTACGATCTGAACATCCCCAAAGAGCTGGCGCCTGAATCTCACAGGAGACAAAGTTTCCCCCACTGACTCCCATGGGATGCATCCAAAAGATTTCTATTTCAGAAGCACCTGCAGGTAGATGAGAGGAGAAAGGGGAGGTGGGAACAATAATTCAGACTATCTTCTATGGGTGTTTTTGCTTTTTAATGTAAGTAATATCCAAACTCCTGGATCTCTGCATGCAGGGACTGTGAAGTTTTAGTAGGCTCATAGGTGCCTAATATGAGGAAACATAAGCAGAATGCCCTCTAGGGAGCCTGGTGCCAGCTTCATATGAGATCAGTTCATGATTTGAGTGAGCTTGGGACAAACTCAAAGTGACTTTCAGCCAGTTTCTGGTGTTAGGAAGACAGAACGCAACCCTCCATAGATCAAGTATGTCCTAGTGTTTCTCAGGATCGCCTTTGCTCATCAGATAGCAAAGCCAGGGACTAGAAAACCCTGGGTGTGATTCCAGACCTACACTGTCACCTAGGGAAGATCACTCTGTGCAGTACTTCTAATTACTAGCTTTTAAATATAAGAAGAGCCTATAAATCAATTTATTTGAGCACTACTGCTCACAACTGGAATTATTTTACTCTTTCTCTGATCAGTCCACCTCAAAAAAATGCACAGGAATGATGTTTCTTTCAGCTTCACAGATGCATTTGAGAGGATGATATTTAAGCAACATACCAGCATGAATGGAAAAGATAGTGCAATATTCCCCTAGCTTTCTTGCAGTAGTTTTCCTCCACCAGCTCAGCTCAACGGAAAGACTCCTTTGTGCTGTGAGGCTCAAGGACTTTCCTTGTTCAGCCAGCCTTTAACACTGGCCTTGATCTTGTTTTTCCACTAGCATCCTGTATCTGTTCAGCTGTACTTAGAAGAAAATTACTCTGATTTTGGTGGATATTTTGTGTCCTCCTTTGTCATGCCAGCATCAAAGCTTGTTCACAAATACTTGGTTGCACTCCATGTGCAAAAGGCTGATTTGATATTTGAAGCAGATTTCTGATTAAATCAGCTAGGGGCATGCAAGGCATCCACATATGTACATCTCTCTACACCATGTTTCGCCTCAAACATTGCACATAGTTGAAATTATTTAATGCTATGTGAAAAAATCAGCAGAAGACAAAAGAGTAAAACAAGGCATGGAGACTTCAACCACTACATCAAACATTGCCTTAGCATAGGTGAGTACCAGAAACATGTCATTCATGATTTGCTGAATAGAAGGAAATGTCTGTGGCTAGGTTTAGGGTATTTTGTGACATTACAGATTGGAACTTGATGTCCTGTTGTCTTTGGGTGACTCATGTAGGCAGTTGCTCTCTCATTCTTTCCCTTTCTCTGTCTCAGTTTCTTAAAATGGCTATAATAACACTTCCTTGCCTGCTTCCTGCTTTGTTACCAGAGACACAGACCCTCAAAATACGCCAACAGAAAGACTGATAGCCTTTAAAAGAAAAGTAAGTCAGGCAGGTTCTCTGTATTCAGGTCATGGAACCGCAACAGAAACATCAGAAAAAGGACTTTTTGGTGCTAGGCTGAGAAAAAAGTCCTAGTGGATGTGACAGGATGAAGCCACAGGGATATAAAAAAAGAATAAACTCAAGTGAAAGACATGGTACAACAAAGATTTAGATTGCAATGAGTAAGTCTTAGGAGTAAGGATACAGGAAGGATACTGTAGAGATGTTAGCTGAGTAAGTGCATGAAGAACGAGAATGTTCTCAGATAATATGGAAGAATGGCAAAGTGCTTAGAGATTTCAGAGTGTCTCACCCCCTCTGAAATTAATGCAACTTGGCTATCTGAATACCTCCAAAACTCTGGGTCATCATGTCTATGGTTATGCATCCCCCTGCTCACTGAACCAGGCAGTTTATCAATGTTGTACTGTTGCTGTAACAACTGCTTTTAGGAAAAAAAAAAAAAAGTCAGCTCTCTGTCATTCCATCTGAACATCATCCCCAAAGTCTTTTCTCTGCTATGAACATGGAGTCTGCATGCACGTGGCCTGGACTTTGTTACACATAGCTACCCACCAGTGATGCTGTGAAACCAAATAGTGAGCTCAGTGCAGTTCCCACTGGGCAGGTGTCCACATCTGAAAATGCACCATTAGGACAGAATGACCTTAAGGAAAGCTAGAAAGTGACCTGACAAAGGAATTTTCTTCTTCTCTTTTTAATTTTTTTTTTTTTGTCTTTTTGCTTCCTTATTAGTAGTGAAAACAGGCTTAAAATTTTCACCTCATAAGCTCACAGCAAGATCAAATCTGATCTTCCTTTATTTTTCCCACATTTTGCGTAACTTTAAGTTGTTCAATTTCCGTCAGAAGTGCAAAGACATTAGTTCTTTAGTAGTATTTTCTCCATTTGGTTGAAAACAACATTTACAAATTCCTGTCAAGACTGCTCTCAGTCTTCTCCTGGGTGACCAAAGCAACTCTTTGGGGAGAAGGATATTCCCTCAGTTGATTGCTGGGAAGCATTCTGCATAGCCTCCTGAAACAGGGTAAATGTTAGTTTTTACTTTACAGTAAAGCATTTTTCTTCTATCTATAATATGTATAATTCTCCGCATAACCCTGCGTATACATTTGTGGCTCTTTGCCATCCATTCCCAGTTCTGTTGACCTTTCTTTTTTTTATTTGTTTTTTTGGTTTTTTTTTTTTTGGGGGGGGTGGGTGTTGGTTCCGTTGTAGGCTTCCCTTACAGACATAATTTTCAATAAGAGGGGTACAACGATTTTCCCCAGTCATACATCTTTCACCTTCATAAGCCATATTCATGCAGATCCACATCTTTAAAGATGTGGACACGAAAACAAGGAGCATGCCTGCCACTTGTGTATAAAAGATCATTCTTGCTTTGTGTTCATTCACCTATCATGACCAATCCAGGGGAGATACATAGCTACAAGTTCTTTCCTCTACCTCCTGTAGGTTTCTAACCTAGTGTCTGCCTGTATCCAGTATATCTGTATTTTGTAACAATGTGGCTGGGAAGTGATCTTTGATAGCAAAGAAGAATATGCAAACAACCCCTCACTCGCAGAGCCATAGAAACACTTAGGAGGATCTTGGGGGAAAAAAAAATACAAACAAAACAAAACAAAACAAGCCAACCCAAATATTGCCATTTATTTCTTTTGCAGGACATCTCTCTCTCTTTTTCTCTTTTCTTTTTCTCCTCCCTTCTTTGCTTGATCAAGCAAAACGTTGCATTGCAAGAAGATTCCTTCCTACCATGACTCTTGGAGATTTTACCGCACAAATGCAGATAGGATTTAAGTAAGGGAAAAATTCACTGTGATGAGGCTATTTGCAGGAGTGGGTTTTCTTAATCTGTTTATGGTTTACAAATGCAATCCCTGGAGAAGCTGTTCACTAAACCCATGGCCCCAGTCTAACTGTGGACTTTGCAAAGATATTGAATTACCTGTCTTTGTTCCAAGAGGGATTATTACTGAATGGCTATTTCACTTCTATATTGCAGGATTAGTTTCTAAATTTGCCAATTAGTGCTTGCCAATTAGTGCTGTCATATAGTCCACAAATCCTGAAAACTTAGTTGCTCAGTCGGAAAATGAATGTCTCAGTATTTTGCAAAGACGTCTTCCCACATCTTCCATCCCTTCTACGTTCTCTGGGTGGTTGTTTACATTTTAGCTCTGTAAAAGGTCAAAATCTGGGCTGGATTGATTTATTTACTGAAAGAATAAGAACAGCAACAGCAAATGATTCTTCCTGGTGAGAGCATAAACTAATACCCTGGAGGTCAAGTTTGAAACAGATTTACTAGAAGACAGTGTGAACAGCCATGTTGTTGTGCCAGCCCAGTCCATGCATTATCACACACACACATCAACCGCTGTACAGAGCCGCCTCTGATCCAAGCCCATGCAACTCTGTGAACTCATCTTGTCGCAGCTTAGAACCATGGGAAAAATTTTCCATCAGAGTTTATGAAAGGAGGTCATCTCCTCAGTTGACCCCATTCCCAAGAAGGATTGCTTTTTTCCTGTGTGCAGCTGGGAAGGAGAGGCTGGGCAGGCACCAAGTTAAACTAGTAGGAGGCAGGTTCAAATCCAAAAAAAAGGTGTCTTCTCTCATAACAGGTAACTTAGCTGTGGAACTTCTTGCCTCAGGACACCAAATTCAACAAGTGATTGGAGCAGTTCATGAGGGAGAAATATGTGTAAAGCTTTTACATACAAAGTCATCCATGTGACTGGAAACTGAGAGCAACCAGAGGAAAGACAGGATTGCCTTCTGCCCGTGCTCTTCTCATGGCACCCACTGTTGTCTAGTGTCACAGGGGAACTTCTATGGATGGGGATGGTTGTTTGGCCTTAGCAGCAATAGCTGTTCTTGTCATCACAGCAGCAATCCCAGTCCTCCAAGGTGCAAATCCGCCAGTCAGGTTATACCCAGTAGGTAAAGACCAAGGTTGAAATGATTGTAGCAATAACATCCTTATAGCAGTCCAGCTGCATTTTAATGGTCCAGTAGGAAAGATCCTTGTCTGGCATAGACCTTTGTCCTCAGGAGTGTGGACTTCTGTTCAAAAGGATGATTAAATGCATCAAAGCATTACAAGCATGCATGTCTCACAGATGGTTTTCAGTGCACCCTATCCACCACCAACTTTCTTTTCTTCGGATGGCTCTTCCTGAAACAACCACTGCAAAGGCATAAAATGAGGAGCATCCTAGGTTGGAAGCATAAAAAAGAATTAAACAGAACAGTTCTTTTTTTTCATGTTTTGCCAGAGCCACACTGGTGTTCAAGCCTTTTCCCCCCAGCTACCCAATCTTCTACATCCTCTTCCCTAAACACTGCAAGGGACACTGTCCACGGAACCAGACACAGCATTAACCATACACCACCTTTGTTACTGGTTTATTCAAGAGGGATATGGAATTATTACTAGAAAAGAATCCAAACCTGCAGAGCTGGAAACAAGGTTTTACTCCAAAGCTGAAATATCCCCAGTGGGCCAGGAAGTTTCAGTTTAGCAATCTGGTTCAGCCCCCTTACTAAAACAAGCCTGAACCTGAGAAATTCTAATCTTGATTGAAATCTAAAGGTGACCTTTATTTTTACTTTTTTTTCCAAAGGAGGCTGAATTTGAGTGCCCTGGCTCTGAATCACCCTGCAGCTTCCTTGCCCTGACAGGCGGTTTGTCCTTTCCAAGATGGGCTGGACACTTCCTTTCCAAGGGAGGGATCCAGAGAGCTGGGTCACCATGTTTATCGTGAGGCAGAGCCATGTTGCTCATCATGCTGGGTATGGACGGAATGTCTCAGTGAGAAGGAAACCAAGGCGCCAGATCTGATACTAAAGTGGGGAGGAGCTTCCCTACTAGGCGAAAAAAAAAAAAAAAGGGAAAAAAATGAAATAAAAAAAAGGGATCATTAATATTTTTAAAATGTACTTGGCAGGTATTTCTCTTCATCCCCTCCACTGTTATTGCTAATCTGCGTGTGTGGATAAGTTGCTTTTGCTCCCTTGGGCCTGGTGTCTTTTTGCTGAATTCTGCGCTGAAGCTTGAATTAGAGATGGGCCCAAGCCCAGCCCCACCACCCCCAAGCTCTGGATACAGATTCTGCTCTTGTGGCTTAGGCCCCATCTCTCTATAATCCTGGGCTAATGATTTCACCATCTACTGTCATCACGCCCATGCCTGGAGCTCCCTCCCTCGTTCAGCCTGCCAGACACAAATACTCCTTCTCCTTTTCACAGCCCTCTGGCCATAAAGCCCACACAGGCAAAGGATTGACAGTAAAATCATAAAATCATTGTCACCTACACCCTGACCCTGTGTTCAAGCTGGAAGGGGTGGTGGGCTGCATTGCACTGGACCAACAAATTGAACCAGCATTTCTGGAGGTGGGAAGATCACGCCGCCTCTCCGTGGTACAGAGTTGCCCCTTGCCGACCTCCCTGCCTGCCTGCAGCTACAATAAGGAGCAGGATTAGGACATGGAGAGTGTGATCAGGGCTTCAATGTGGCCCAGGATCTCAGATTACTTTAGCGTCGCCTGGTGGATATTGCTAGCTAGTATAATTTAAAGGTAAAGTTCAGGCAGGAAAAAAAGAGACCAGTGATAGGACAAAAGGTTACACTGCTGTCTCTTGAAACATTTGACACGTTTCCCAAGTACAGTGAAGACCAGGTTTAAATGCAAAATCTGTGCTGTCCTTCTGTTCCAGAATCATGTTTTTTATGATATGTCCCTGTATATGACCATCTAAGAAAACATATGCCACATCACAACTGCTCTTTGGAGCTTAGAAAATAGACCCCAGATGAAAATGAGACCTTTTATAATAATCACAGAATCACAGAATGTTAGGGGTTGGAAGGGACCTCGAAAGATCTAGTCCAACCCCCCTGCCAGAGCAGGACCACCTAGAGTAGGTCACACAGGAGTGCCTCCAGGTGGATTTTGAATGTCTCCAGAGAAGGAGACTCCACAACCTCTCTGGGCAGCCTGTTCCAGTGCTCTGTCAACCTCACAGTGAAAAAGATTTTCCTTTTCCTATGACAGAGGCAGTCACATCACAGAAAACTATCATAACAGTATAATTTTCTTACACTACTGCTGGGGGAACTAAAAGGTCTTGATTGATGTTTTATAGGTGAGGAAATTGAGGCAGAGTAAAGGACTGACTCTTTAGCTCCTCACAGCTTGTACAGGCATGTGTAGAAGCTGAACAGCAGGTGATGAGAGCCATTCAACGTATTTCACCTCATTCCAAAGTGGCCAGAGGATGATGGGCTCATTTTTATATTGGCAAGGCATCACAGGGCTGGGGAAGTCCATGGAGACAATGGCTGGCTGACCACCCTGTGAAGAACATCTTAGCCTGGCATCAGGGCCAGGGGTGGAAGAGCCTTACATAAGTGAGTCCCACATATGTCTCTTCCCAGAGGATGGACTTGAGCTGTGAAGCAGCTTTCATCCTTCTAATCGTGGCCATTTTATTCCTTGTTGATCTAACTCTGCCCATTACTGTCTCTCCCTTGGAAAGGTCTGTTTCCTGCTCAGCCTTCAGTCTGGAGTCCTGCAATGTCTTTTTGGCAAGGAGCTCCACAGATGTCCAAAGAGAATGAAAAGGGTTCTGCTGTTTTATGTCACTGCCTGGTCTGACTTTTGTCTGCACTCTGTGCAACCTGTCTTTACAGGGGTCCCTGGTCCTGTCAGGACCAAATCTCCAACGCTCAGTGCACCAAATCCTGGCAAAGGGTTGTTTCTTACCAGCAAAGGATGAGCTGGGTAATGCCCTGGGGAACTGGGCCTCACCGAGTTGTATTTACAGACATAGGCAGGGAGCTTGACTGCAACATCACGGTGCCTTATTCTATTACAGTTAACTAGCAATGTGCTGACAACAGTCAAGCAAGAGATGCCCACAGAAAGGTCCCCTCTTTGCTCAGGGTAATCACCATGCAACAGGGCTGTGTATAAAACATGCGGGGAGAGGAGGTGTTGAGAACCAGAGAACTGCTCTAAAAAAAGCTCTGTAAATAACATTGAGCATATTAATCAGGAAGTAAAATTTTTAAAGGGATGTACAGAGAGTGCTTACCCTAATTCCACCTTTGCAATTTTGCTCCAAGGAACATACATGCTTCTATACATATGTATTTACTTGTGCATGATAATTATTTGCTTATTTATATAGCTAGATGGACAGGTATCCTGCTGTGCCTGTTGGTAACAATTCAACGGCCTACCAGCATCAAATGTCTTTCTAAATCTGCTCTTTCAATTGAAGAGGTTTTGGAGAATGCCTTGCCTGATGCATGCATGTTTGCATTTGTTTCTCATGTCTTTCTAAAATGGAATTCCATTCATTTCTGTCTTTGTTAAGGAGGGGGTACAAAGAGAGAAAAAGGTATAAAAGAAAAATAAGTGTAGAAACCCATTCAAAAATAGCACTTCAGTCTTTGACTTGTCCTTAGAGCTGCATGTGTATTTTAGAAAGGGAAAGAAATAATTGCTGAGGCTTTGAAAAAGGTCAATAATAAAAAAAAAATAAATCGTGTAGATCCCATCAGCTGGTAGTTTCTGCCTCCTCCATGAAAAGGAAAAGAGGAAGGAGGAGGGATTGCAAATGCACTCGTAAACTGTGGGACGAATAACAACAACAATCATGTCCAGCTCTTACACAGTGCATTGTGTCAGCAGATCTCACAATAGACTTGCAAAGAAGATTCCAAAATAATTACCTTTGTTTTCCAGAGGAGGAAACATCTTGGCACAATATCACTGGTCTGGTGGCAGAGACAGGAATAAAATTACAATTTTTGAAGGCTGAAAGCACATCTGAGCCAGGAGGGCACAGTGTCATATT
Organism: Leptosomus discolor; assembly: GCF_034619465.1. Lineage (NCBI taxonomy): Eukaryota > Metazoa > Chordata > Aves > Leptosomiformes > Leptosomidae > Leptosomus > Leptosomus discolor. Next base: position 269,085 of record NW_028237866.1, read on the forward strand.
TGCCATTTCTAACCCTGGGTGCTTATAGGAAAATTACTGAAAATGAGTCAAGATTAGTGGAAAAAAAGCATCCTTTGTTGTTATAAGCATTTTAACAGTTTGTGGGTAAAGGATGAGAAGTCGATAAGACAACAGCAGGGGCATAACTATCGCAGAAAAGCAATGCGACTGCCCCTTCTTTCTATTATCCCTTCTCCAAAAATACACTATGCCAGCTCTTTCTGGGACAGCTATAACGTAAACCTGTAAAACATTTTTTCCTTATATTTTAAAATCAAGTACCTGTCAGGCTAGGCTCTGTGCAAACGAACACCAAACAGGACAGTCCCTGATCCAGAATTTCAATGTCTGCAGAAAGCATGTCAGTATGAAGAAGCAACACAATGAAGGGTAAGCAGAACAATTTATACTTAGTACCCAGTCCTACAGAGGAATGTTTTGCAGCCATAAGGTGATCTAGATTTTCAGAAGAAAGTTTAGAGGAGCTGGTGAGTTCATGAATGTGGCTCCATGTTTAGAACAGGCATCAGAAAAGAGAAGAGGCTAAAGAGAAAAGGAGGCAGAAAAGAACTCAAGCTGCCATGAAACAGCAGAATGAAGACTCCCATCCATGTATTGATGACGTGTAAAGACCTGCTAAACTTTTGTAGTCTTGAGGTGTCCAGGGAATGCATCGCTGTTAGGAAGAAGAGTGAAAGATAGATTCCCCCAGCAATTTCAATCTTTTCCCTCTTTTGAGGAGACTACCCAGGTTGCCAGGGCAGTGCTGCTCCCATCTGGACACAAAGTTGGCCTTGGTTCAGTTATAACCCATCTACATTACTCTACAACATTTCTGGCAAATCAGTGCTTGATTCAAATTAAAGCAGAGGTGAAAAATGACCTTAGCCACACATGTAAAAAATGCAGTTGTAGATTGCTATATCAACGAATTATTAACCACTAATCTGTTTGGGTGACAACAATCCTGGCTGTGGTTAAAACAGCTCTCCATTGCCAGATGAGCTGCTTCTCTGTTGTTAAGTTACTAATGAAACTGAATGATCACAGATTTCAATTCTACAAATACAGTTTTGACGAATGCAAAGTAATGCACATGGCGTGGAGAGAGAATCACTATCCAGATGAGCTATAATTTAGCTGTTTCTATTCACAAAGAGATCTTGGAGCCATGATGGTTGGTTGTCTAAAAATGTCAGCTCAGTCCCTGCTGTCAGTCACAGAGACCCACAGAACATCAGGAAAGCAACTGAGACAGAACCAGAGAATACAGTTTCACCATGGTATAGACCGAGGGTGTGTGAGTGGAGTTCTGGTCCCACTCCACTAAAAAAAGATTATAAAGCTGTAAAAGACACGGTACTACAGTTTTGCCAGGAGGCTTTGAACAGGCTAGAGAGCTTCTGCTTAGAAAAGAGGTGGCTGAGGGGAATATGATAGAACCCTGTAGAATTATGAACGATGCAAAGCAAGTGAATAGGGAACAGTTAGTACTTACTTCTCTATTATATTAAAGTTAGCAGAACACCAGTGAAGTTATCAGGCAGTGGATTGCCCTCGAATTCACAGCTTACACAAGGGCTCAAAAGGTGATTAATCTATCAGTGATTTGTCTTGGTGGCCACTAATCACAGCAACCTGAGAAACAGCCTTTAGTCCAAGATGAGTTTAAATCACACAGAGGCCAGGGGAGGACTGCTAAGAGGAGGATCATGCTATATCTGCCCTGCCTCCTATACTTCTTTCCCAGATATCCCCTACGACCCTTTGCCAGAGGTAAGGCACTGGGCTGGGTAAGGTCTTGTGATTTAATTTTATATGACTGTTGCTCTGCGTTGTGTTAAATGTATGCTGTCGGTTGCAGGTGGCACCTTGGCAAGAGCTCAAGGCCTGTGCCAAAGTTATGTCAGTGCAAAAATATTAATGCACATGACCCACATTATTTGCTGTCTCTCCAGGAAGAGAAGACAGTAGGGTTTTTTTGAGTTCATCAGCAAAGGGTGCTTACAATCAGTTAACTTTATCTTTTTGTCAGAAAGCACAATTGTTGATGGCATTTCAGAAACCTCTTGGCAGGAGTTATACTTGGTATCCAAGTGGAAGATTGCTTTAGAAGAAGGGATCATATAATTAACATGGCAGTCACTCAGCAGTGCCCGTGGTATGGAAATGCTTTCAATTTCAACTCCCTTTTGCTTGCAGCTTACTGTAATATTAGCTTCTGGCTTGATGTTTCCTATCCATCATCTATTCTGGAAGGCAGCAACTAGTGAAAAATGTGTAGATAGACCATTTTTTCAGGTTCAAATCTGGCAATGAAATGGAAGTAAATTTATCCTGATTTTAAACACTTAATTTATTGTTTCTATTTCTAACCTGTGCAATGTTCTCTAAACATAGAGACAGAGTGAATTTAGTGTGGCTGCATCTTTATTATTTGTGCTTAACTTTGGGTGTGAAATGACCATTCAAAATCAGGTTCCATTGCTTGCTCTGACCAGTTTTTTTAAATTGTCTTTGAACTAATACAGCTGTACTTAAAGAATGAATAATGATCTAGTGTAGTAGAATTGTGTTTCCAGTCACATTCTAAAGAGGCTTTGGGGACATGTGTGTCTGTTTAAGATTGCACTTTCTGGAGAGGAGAAAGTTTTAAGGATCTTTTGGGTCCCTACTTTTGCAGATGAAGGTGATCAGCACTGCACTATTGGAACTGTAAAGCAGCACTTGTTTATGATCTAGCCCATAGCATCTGGAAATCTGTGCAAAGATTCTCCTTGCCTGCATGAGATTTTGAACTAAGTCCTTTTGCTCATTTGTATTAGTTCAAGGAACTCAGTCTCCAGAAATACCACCTAGACAGAGGTGAAGAAAGGAACTCGTTAGCCTCAAGTAAACGGAGCAAGATGAATAGTTGTTTCAAGGCAAAGATCCAGAAAAGAATCTTTGTTTCTTCTTATCTGTTTAAATACCTACAAAATTAAAAACAAATTATTAGAATTCCAGCAATCAAGAATGTGATATTGCTGGAGATGCTTCCCTGCTGTTGATGTAATTATCAAGGTCGGTGTAAGCATTTGGCTTTGGAAGGGTCACGTATTCGTAAAGGGGACAGGTGTGCCATGAGTTTTCCCTGACTGAATATGCTTAGTTTTTCTCATGTGTTTTTCCTAAACCTACTGCTTTTTGTTGCAAATGCAAACAGCAAAGCAAATGGGAGATGAAATGCACCATGGTTCATATTACCAGAGGAACCTTTGGTTTGGGATTTGGACTTCAGAGCTGATGACCTCGTAAAGGTGACATTACATTAAATGTGGTTCAAAATCATATTGAGAGCAAAAAGGAGAAATGCACATGTCTCAGACTTTCCAGTTTCAAGTTTTGGAACCTCTCCCCTCCTTCTCCTTTCCTGGACTTTCCCCTAATGGAGCAGCTGAACTAGTAATCTGAGAATGACAAGACCAATTCTGCTAAATCTGAATGTGACCCAGGAACCTTCTGTCCAGCAAGAAAAGATCAGCCAAGAATAATCAATCTTTTGCTCTCTCTGGCCAAGGGAAGCCTCTGTGATAGATGATGAGGAAATAGCACATGCTGTGTACTGGTTATAGGGCAGAAGCCCTCTGGGCATCTTCTCTTAAACCCGTGTGGTCTTTACACCAAATGGCTCCATGCCATTACCTTAATGCCAGGCAGTCGTGTCTGGGTTCCAGGCTGTCCTCTGAGCAATGTGTCTCATGATTCTGTACAAGGTATGTCATTCTTTGGTGTGTTTCCTGGTAGTTTAGCACCTGTTACTCTCTTATCAGTTATGCTTGAATGCTACACATCAGCTAGTATATTGTTTCTAAATTCAGTCCTCCCTTCTCCGTGCTGTTTCTCCTCCACCTTTTGGAACAGTTCACCTCATGAAAGCAAGGGTTGCACGTCTTAGTGTGTGGATTATGCAATGGGATGCATTACCTCCTAGATGAGTCATTCAAATCCAGCCTAGCTTATTAATAAATGCAATCAGATAAGGTTTTTGCAGTGGCTTCGCAAGTGGGGCCTCCTTCGCTGACACTATCAGTGAGATCAAAGAATGAACAATGCCATTTAGAATGAACTCCCTGGTAGACTCTCCAGGCTGGCGCAGAAGTACATTTGTAAGTGACTGTGCATGTGTTTCAGTAGGTCCTGTTGCTGTTCCATCTACGAGGACAAACAGAGGTCTCTAGGCCCTATATCAGCATGAATGCAGATATTAAGACAGATAAAAAGCTACCAATCTTTCCATCTCCCTACAGGGAGAACTTCTTGATGAAGGTTCTGCCAGAAATTACTGGCTACAACCTATCTAATTTATGTTTGTGAAAGGATTGTTAAAGGAAAGTGGCTTACTAGACCAAGTTCATTTGGAGTGTAACTATTGACAGCACACCAGGGAAGGAATTTGGCCCATTTTTGCTCTATAGCTTCAGCAGATAAGAAGGGACGATTTATGCTGGGGGTACTGTGAATGTCACCTCCAACGATCTCCTGGAGCACAATCCAGTGACAAATAAACTGACTAATTAAGGGAAACCAGAGGGCAGCAATGGAAAAGAAACATTTGAGTAGAGTTTGAATCACATCTTCAGAACATCCCCTTCCCTTGCAGGAAATCCCTCCTGTTAACATTTCTCTCTCATGGAGATTTCATTCTGTGAACATTTGTCTCTCATGGAGTCAAAGTTTGCAGAAGACTGGCATCCTGTTGGTCCTAGCAGAAGCTTCCCTTTCTAAAAAGGAGTTTGGGTTGGTCAGTTCTTGTTGAAAAGGCTTTGCTATAGAAGAATGTTTCTGTCTCCCAAGGCAAATGCTATTCTGTTTGTGGGTCACTGTGGAGCATTTCCAGCTACACAGGAACAGGCAATAGTACAACTCCTGAAGCCAAATCCCTAAATAACCTCCCCTAGCTTTTTTCACGATATTTCGCTGGCAACAAGTCTCACCGCTAACAGGTTAACTTCATCATGCTTAAAGGTCCTTTCCAAAGCTCTTTGGTTGCTCTTTCAGCCCTTTGGAGTATGGCACAACACCTGCTTCATTTTGCACTTCTCCCGATGCAGTGTTGGAGAACCCTAGCTGACCCCCTCTTGGCCTAATCATCTGCAGGCTATCTTCCACTAAAGGCAGGATTGTCCCCAGTAACAGCTGTTCCAGTAATGTCTGGGGAAGATGAACCCTAGTTTAGTGCAAGAAGTGTCTCAAGACCCTGTCTAACACCCTTATCTATAGCACAGTGGTCTGTGATCCCTAGTATACGCATATACAAAACATTATTTAATCCGTCTATTACTCCAAACTTCCACTGACCCCGTGAAGGCTTTTGGTCCCCATGAAGAGTTCTTTTTGCCCTGGGAGTAGCTGCTCTGAAGGAAATTAATTCTGTTTGACAAATCCAGTCTGATGCAGCAGATCTTACTCGCTGATCTAGATACAGCTTCTCAGGGTTCACAGGCTGTACTCCAGGCCTTTTCCCTCAACCAGTCCCATACTTTTGGGCACTGGCTTCTTTGAGCCTATTCTTATGGCATCTCTCCCAGATCTGCCCTCCAGGTCAGACAACCACCCTGACGCCAACCAAATGGCCTGAAATCCCTCCAGTCTGGATTCCTGTCTGGAGCTACACTCTTCAACTAGATCAGTCTTTAAGGACATTCACCATGCCTGGCCCAGCTGCCTCCGCATTTCCCAGCTGCTCTTTTGGCAACAATGTTGGACAAATAAGCCCACCCCAGAATCCTCTTTAGAAAAGGCTTGAGATCATGTGCCCCAGGGGCAGATAGGATTTGCGGTCTGTGTGAGCTCACACTACACTTCTACAGTCATAGGCTATCTATCAGAAAGAGGATGGATATCTAGACAAGGATTAGAGGAGAGCACCAGAACTCAACCCACTCCTTGGCTTAGTCTCCCCAAAGAAAGCGTTGATGCAACTTTACTTCTTCCAATGATATCTTGTGGTCTTCCTCCATTTTGTGTCTGCTCTTTGCCAGCTGGGAAGGCACCATGCTAACACACAAACAATCCACTGTGACTCTGATGGGGTGGTGTAAGAGGGACTGGGTAAAACCGTCCTTCCTGTGCCATTCTGGACAGTCGTACGGCAGGAGGTATATATGCCAAAACTGAAGGAAAAAACTGTATATGATTCTCTGTAAGGTTTACATTTACACAGCTGAATTTTCAATGGAATATGAGCTTCAAATCCCCTCTTTTCCCTCTCTCTCTGCAAACATTATTTCTTCTACTTTTCCTTCTATATTTTTTCTGTTCTTCCTGTATGTCTTCTTTAACATCCTAAAGCAAGTAGGTTTAGGTTTAAAGTGAGGGTGTGGACATAGCTGGTGCCTTTGATCCTCTACCCACCCTTTCCTTTCCCCTCCTCAGAAATCAAAGCTGGAGAGTATCAAATGAAAAATTGCACAGCACAGGCCCTGATCTGTCAGGATTTGGGTTCCGATCAAACTTGTCCAATGCCATAGATGCAGCTGGAGATTGCTGGTGGTTTCAGCCACTTCTTCTCTTCACCTCTGAGATCACTAGGTCAAAGCTGTTTAGAGGATACAGGTCAGCTCTGAAACATTCCTGCCTAGCAATCATTTTAAAAAATATTTATCCAAGTAATTAAAAAAAATGGAGAAAAACAACAGAGGGGAATGTAAAAACTCTTGTTGAACTGCGCTGTACACCCTATCTATTTTACTTTTGCTAAGATAGGTATTTTGCACCCAGTTCACCCAAACAGTAGACCGCAAGAGTCTGCTGTTTCAATTGAGTTAACATTTGTTAGTACAATAAAAGCCAATGTGAAACTGGAAGTCTTTGGAGAACAGTTTTGATGCCAGTGGAAGATAAAACTTAAAGGGCATCCATGTCAATACTTAGACAGGAGAAACGAGAGACAGGAGGAAGGCTTTATTCATACCAGACTCTATCCTGCAAGAAAATTAGGTCAGTCCCTTGGTCATCACAAATTTTCTATAACTGCCTGTGTTATTAAAGGCCTTTAAGTTAGAGGACCATTCCTGAAGTCTTCTGGCATCATCCTGTCCAAAATTTCACAGAGAGAGTTCCCAAAGCATGCATGTTTCTTGCATACACATGTAAATGTACAGCTGCACACACAGGCTCTTCATCTACAGAGCACTAAATGGAGGTCTTTTTTCTTGGCGTGGGGTGAGGGGAAGCAATTCCTCAAGGGGATCTCAGGCCCTTGAGGCCTGAGAAGATTTGTAACCTGGGCTCCCAGGTGGAGTTGAATTTGGAAAAGGCCCCTGCACCAGAGCAAGAAAGCCAGCATCCACACTGGAGCTCCCCTCCGAGGGTGTGTTCAAAGCCCTGCACCAGCCCAGCAGTCTCTCTCCTCTCACTTCTGCTCTATTTTCATTCATTATTTCAGGTGTGCAAATTAAACCACAAGAGGAGGGAGAGGGGTCCCTGCCAGTAGGGAAATTAATTAGGATTTGGGAGATAATGCTTCAAATCACAGCTTTCTTTGGTGATCTTCCTCGCAACCTCAGGCAAAACACTTTGGACTCCATCCAGGCTCTACACCACAGTGACTACGGCAGGCTTAGGTAGCTGCAAATGGTGTATGCATTGAACAGAGCAGTGGACAGGGGAGCCCAAGACTGCTAGACAAGGTCACTGGACACAGACAGGTGTGGAGCTTCAGGTAAAAAGCTATGAGGTGGCTTAGACCCAGCCCCCTCCTCTCCGTTATTGCTTATTGAACAGTCAGTAACTGAGACACACCACACTTAGATGATCACACTTGCATCCCAGATGCAGGTGTGAGTCTGAAATATGGCAAGTCTCAGTTGCTTTGCCTGCCCCAGGCCATGCAGTCGGCACTTAATAGACAAACAAAAACTTGTGGGGGTGTGATTAAAGGAACTGCTGGCATGCATTTGGGAAGTGCGACTGCATGGCAACAAGTACAGGGGAGGAGGCTTGAAGATCATATGAAGTGAGTTCTGGATAAAGTTCACTCTCCCTCTATAGCTCTCAGGTGCCCCATGCTAGCCCCACTTGCTGCAACAGTAAAGGTAAATGTACACACAATATACATGCCCGTAGATAGCTATAAGCTAGTCCTTCTGGCAGAGCTTGTTTCGGAACTAGCTATTCTGAATTTCTACCACTGTGGCCATTATGATGATATTCTCATTTCCTGAAATGAAAAGTCAAACTGTTGGAAAGGAAATTATGAGAAACTATTTTATTTTGTTCTGTCCTGGATCTTATGCATTTTCACTGCCATTGTTTCTGAGCCCCTGCCAGTAGGGCAGAAAACAACGTAGCTGCCATCTGCCTGGTGTTGTTTGTGCTTTATCCTTTTCCCTAGGGGAGATGAATATCAAGTGGAAAGCTTAGTCTGGGTTGGTTTGTTTTGCTCTGGGTGTTTTGCAGGTGTGGGGATGGAGGAGTACATTGGCTGTTTGGATGGAGACTGTCACAACTAGCCATCACGATGGAAGGGTGGATAGGCAGAGCTCAGACAATTTAATCAAAGAGAGTTGCTAATGCAATCTATCCCTCGGTAGGGCTATATGTCTCATTTGATGTCCTGGCTGTAAGTGATACCTTAAGCTATCTACAAAACATGTAATGCCTACTTGTGTTGCAGAAGACTGAAGCAGGGAAAGGAAAACCAGCCCTAGTTTCGTGTGGCCTTTTACCCTCCACCTTAACAGGCCTTGCTGGTACTGCAATATCACTGAGAAATGACCCTGAGCAGATGATGCATTTTGGCTTTTCAGAAATTGTTTCCTGAGATTCTACTCCAAAAATCATTGCGGCTGACTTAGCTATAAACATTGTTTCACGGAGACAGATGTGCCTACTTGGGTTCTGCAAGAGTCTCATTTAGCATCTTTGTTAATCTCTGGAAATGGAAATAATCAGGCACTTGATGAAATTTACAAACAACAATAATTTGGGAGGAGTCACAAAAACAACCATGGCAGAAAAGTAGAAGAAAGGCAATTTGGTGAGTATAATTTGGAAGTAAATGGCATAAAGGAAGGATATAGTCTAGTTCTATTCATTGGTGCCCATAAGAAAAGAAAACACCACAAGGCACTAATGGGAAAGTAAGATTTATAAGGCAGATAAAAAAAAGAGCCAAGAGTTTATGGCAAATGTGGGTTTATGTCATGAACTAGCACCAAGACAGGTCAATTGGAATTCTGCAAAGTGACCAAGTCACTGAGCCACAAAATCTAGAAAGATCAAAACCCAGATCAATGAATTTGATTCTTGAAAGCAAGACGATGACAAGATCATGAAATTGAAAGAAAACATTTTTAAATTATGAAATAACTGGAATGTATGATATATGTGGAAAGGATGAAAATCTGAAGATGCAAAAAAAACCATGGAAAAAATAGAAAAACAGGTATTGAGTAGGTAGGGAGGGGAGGTAAAACATCCAGATTGCAGAAAATAGGAAGGAATTTGCTATGAATATGTAAGAAAACATAAACAGAGGATAAATTTGGAGCCAGTTTTTTCCTGACGGTGAGATCAGTGGCACTATCATAGAGTCTTCTATGAGGGCACTGGAAAACCCAGCATTCAGGGCTGTCAGATCCCATCCTGAGACAATGCATAGATAGTATCTATGTGCCAAACAGTCCTCTGAAGGCAGGGAAGCTGCCAGGCACCCAATACTAGTTTTCTAACTTCTGTGACTTTGTATTTGCATGGATCAGCCCCCATCTGTGTCTTCGAACAACTTGGAGGAGGAGATATTTCCCCCTCAAATGTATTCTATAGTAAAGATGGGTCATATCTTGGTAGGGACAAGTTGGTATTCATAAACAGTCACCTAACTAACCTGTGATGGATCCAGGCCTATTGGCCTTACCTAAAAATGGCTTGTCCACACTTCTAATCTTTTTGGCCACACCTTCGTCATAGCTCACTACACCTTCTGGTATGGCTAATCATAGATTAGACTAAAAGTTTTCATTAAAGTTTCAATTCACACATTTGTACGATTTACGGCTAGAGGAGACCATGATAATTATCTGTCTGTTGTGCAGCACAACAGTGCCCAAATAATTTCTCCCATTAACTTAAGCCTATATTCCCAGTTTGAACCAACTCATATTTGTATGTATTAAGTGATGACACAGTAGATGCAACTTTGTTAAGTGCCTGAAAATGATACTAGGTAGATAGTGTTCAGAATTGTCAGAATCAAGGCATTTATATTTTCCCGAACTCTTCTGTATAAACACTGGGCTTTATGTTGTCTTTCTGTCAAGGATGTACAATAAACTCGAATTTGGCTTGAGAGCTATTAGATAAATAGCAAGTCATTTCCTCCTGAATGTTTCTATTTCTTGATTATGTGTGTGTCATTGTGAGTATGTGAGCACACATTTTATTTTGTTGGGGCTTTTTATGCTTTAAACTTCCAGAGCTCTTCCCCCCTCCCCTTTTTCCTTTTGGATGTAGGCTCAACATTTCAGTTTCTTGTTTTATAAGGCAATGCATCATCTCTTCTCATTGCCATTAATTAGCCAGTGTAATATTTTCCACGTGAAGTCACAGGACTTGAAATGAACATATTTCGGCATCAATTAGGTCTCTGCTCATGTGAGGGCCCAGCTGCACTTTAAATACTATTTATATAATGGTAATGAGCCAGTCATCACCACTGCTGGCTTCCAGCAGGTTTTGTACAGTGTCTACTTGAATATGATTAGAAGTGTGCGGATTCTCCACACACACATTTTTTTTTCTTTCCCAGAAACTATGCTGAATAAAACTGACTGGTTTTTAAAGTCATAAAATGGGCTGGCAGCAGAAAATCAGATTATATTCTTGGTGTCTGTTACATTTTCTTCTGTTTTCCTTGGAAAATGCACCCATCAAAGGCAGGAGTTTCTTCTTTTAATATTCTTCAATCTTTCCCCACCCATGCCTTTTTTTGGGGGTAGGGGTGGTTTTTATTCGGCATCTGTCCTCTCATACTCACATTATTTTAGGGAAAAAAAACCTTAAGACATCTAAACAGCCACGATGGGTAGATGATATTATCAGAGGGGTCCAAAGGAAAAAAAAATGAGGTTGGAGAAGCTCTGGCAGTACTCAATGAGGATTAGGTAAAATCCACAGGGATAAAACAAGACCTGACCCAGATCCTGAGCTCTATACTCAGCCACAGTCATTCTGGGAGTTCAGAAAAGTTTCTTTTGAAAGAAAACTCTGTGTTGTGGTGTACACAGAAACCCTGCCTGGTGCAGTTGGAGGCAATTGTGATGATTGCTAGGTAATGACTGAACCATGTGGTCTGTGTGTGTGTCCTGCAGACTCACAGAAAAACAAAAATCCTCTGCAGATATACTACAACAGTCCTATCTCTTCCCTCCTTGCTCTCTAACAAATAGATTTGCCCTCAGCAACCCTCCCAAGCATTCCCAAGGAGGAGCAATCTTAGCAACTATTCCATCTGCCCTTTCACGGCACAGGAGAAATACCTGGTCTGCTTGCCTGTGTCGTTGTGTGTATGAGCAACTGATTAGGAGAAAGGTAAGTCGCAAACTGTGCTTTTCTTTCTTGGCATAGTGAGGTTCCCAGTCTCAGTTTTCTAACAAGGAGCTCCAGAACCTCAGTTCAGTTTCCAGGTAAGCTTTGCCTCCAAAGGCCCTTTCCTGTGAAGTGACAATGTCATGATCCTGGTGAACTGCAGCATGGAGGTAGGAAGAACAGTCAGGCTGCAACGGCTCAAGTGCCCTGGACAACTATACTGAGCAAGACAGAAATGTGCTCATGGTCTCAGCCATTCCCTCTGCTGGCTGAGTCCGAGGACTCCTACCATCCTGGCAATCTCTTGCGTGCCACTTGCTCTCAGATAAACCACAAAAACTACTTGCTCCTGTGGCAGGCAGTATCAAGTCTTTTCCTTTAGGTAAAGGACAACAGAGCCTTCATAAGAAGGAGCCTTATCATATTTTCTGATTAACGTCATCAGAAGTAGATCATCTAGCCAGAAGGTGCACAAAAAACAGGTCCTATCATCCCCTGGTGGGAGTGATGGAAAAGCAGTTGGTGTGCTATGAGGTTTTCCCTGGGAATATTACAGGATCCTAGAAAGTCTCCCCTCAAAGGCAAACTCTTGCAGGCTAGAAAAACAGAGGCTGGCACCATGTCTTCACTAAGGATATTCAGGACATGTTTTTTAGAAGCAGAATAAATCTGTAGCCCAGGTCAGGTCCGGAAGTCACTGTCAGATTTGTTGGGCTCTGAAGCAGTTGTCAGGACAGGAACAATGTAGTTCTCTGGAGCCTTTCTCAAGGAAATCTGCTATCCAGTCTCCCAGTCAGCATCTCCAGTTGTCAAGACTCAGGCACTGAGGCCAAGAGGAAATAACATTTGAATGTGGCCTCCCAACATCTTGTTGGTTATTCCCTCCAAGTGTTTCATCTGCCTGTAGTGAAAACAAATAAACAAAAAATTGCTTCCTAAATCCCAGCCATTTGCCATCAAAATCCAAGTGGAAAGGTAGGGTTTAGAGAAGATAAGGACACTTAGGTTTTGTCTTTTTTTTTTCCCTGATCTCATGCATTTTTATTTTTATTTTCATGCAGGTTCCCTAATTTCAATAAAGACTGATTTTTTAGCAAGGGAGAAGTTTAAGGCCTGAGATGTGCAAGAAACTTAAACTTTATAGAACAACAAAGGCAACTGAAAACATGGGGGCTGGAGCGGGGTGGGGGGGGGGGGGGTGGGCGGGGATGGAGGGGCAGAAACCTCGGCTTCTTGTGTATCAGAAATAGCTGCTGGTTGTGATTCCCACAGGGGGGAGTGAAGTCTGTGCTATTTTATCAGCTTATGTCTCCCAAACTGCAATTTCAGCTTAATCTGTTCTCAAGGCTTTAATCACCAAATTCACAACAGCACTCCTCTTCCTCATTCTCCTTGTCTCTCAGCCCGGTTCCCAGGATAAAAACCACAAAGGCCAATGTGAGATATGGAAAATGGAACAGACTCAGTGTAAATTCTTAGAAAGCATAAGAGAGGTTTAAAAACAGCACAAGCTGTTTTATCCAGCTCTAACTGAACAGTTTTCTGGGCCGATGTTGAGCTGGTAAAACCAACCCACGTCACTGACTAAGAACAACAATGGTGACTGTCTCCATACCCCCCAAAAGAAGAAAAACAGAGGGCAGCAACAGGAAAGAGACCAATTTGGCAACCATTTTGTGGCTCTGCTCAGAGGAAAGAACTTGAAAGAAAAGCCAACATTTTGGGATAGGTTTGACCAATGTCCAAAATATGACGTGGACCAAACTCTATCAACAGCTCATCTGAACAAAACGTTATTTTTTCTGTCAGAGCTCTACAACTCTCTCACTGTCTCTCAGAGAAACACCACAATTGGGAAGGGCAGACAATTTGATTGTCTATTACCAGCTCCTAGAAGGAAGATATTTACATTAGTTTCGCTGTGATTCTGTTGCCCTTTCTTTTTCCCCCATTCTACAGTCTTTCCATCTGTAAATCGTTTTTTAAAACCCCTGAAAGTTACAAAGGTGTGTGTGATACACTAGGAGATCATCAATGCTTAAAAAAAGGTCCTAAGCAGAAAGCAAAAAAAAGGTTTTTATAGGTCCCTGTGAAAAACAGTGGAAGTGCATCCCATGGTGGTACAGGTCAATAGGATGTTAGGCCCAGCCACAGGAACAAAACATAGCGCCTAAGCTTCTCAGCTAAGGACAAAAAAGGCTAAACCAGATAGATTGAAACCAGCTGTTTCGTACATCCCATCTCATTTGAACCTCTTTCACATTGTAGTATAATCGAAGTTGGTCTTACAAGGAAGATGGTCACATTCCTGAGAGTACAACGTGACTTGGAATTTGAAGTGGGGAACAGGAAAAGATGACACAGTTCCATTTTGCACCCAAAAGATCATGAAATGAGAAAAAATCCATAGTAATGAAGAGTATTGAAGTCCCCAAAACTAATAATTTTGTAGGTAAGGCTGCTGAAAGGAGACATGAGAGTATAAGAAAAGCGTGTCAGGAAACCGAGTGCCTCTCTCATTCTGTCAGTTCTGGTTTTTCACTAGAAAGAACAAAGGAGTCTATCTAAGTAGCTGTATTGCTTAAAAGCTTGGGAAGGAAACACCCTTCTAAAATACCCCCCGACATGGCCTTTAAGTAACAATAGCAAAATAAAATGTTCTACATGAAAAGACTTCTATTGTATAAAAATATAATTTACAGTTCTCAGTTTTCCTACTATAGGGCTGCTCTATCTATAGTTTACCATAGAGGATAATCAGATAGTTATATGATTTCACTTTATTCTATATGTAATCAAAGCCGTATTTAACCGGGACAGAACATTTAAGCATGACTTGGTCAGACATTTTGGTTACCATGGGAATTACAGAGTTCATAGTTTTTAAAGTAGGGTGGAACCATTATAGACTCCAAGGATTCTTAACTTGTGACTCCAGGAAGGTTTCTTGGTTATCTTGCTTTTCTGTAATGCTAGGTGGGAAAGAGATCCTGGGTAAAGCGAGGAGAATTCTCAATAACAGGCTGAGTGCAACTGGGTTGCTCTGACCTGTAGAGGTCCACAGTAAGATTGTGCGTGTGTGTGCATGCATGTGTGCACGTGTGCTTATGTGTTCATACATATAGAGGCAGTGCATGTGTGAGTATATAAACAGATATTTTATACATTTGATGCTTCAAATGGGCCAGTCCACCAATACAAAACTAATTATTAGTCAAGCCAGTAGAGATGCAGAATTTAAAGCAGTGGCAAAAATATGAATGGTAATCAGGAGCTTCTAAAAGAAATCTTATTAGATTCCCCCAAACTGAAATGATGTATCTCTAGAAAGAGGTCATGCTGGTTATAAAACCATGCTGGCTTAGCAGGGACTTTGAATGTCTCACACAGTCACTCACAGACACATATACACACAGGCACACACTAGCATGTCTGTATTACATAAAGCAAATAAAAGAATGGAGAAACTAACAGTAATTGACATAAATCAGAAGCTATGAGGAAGGGGAGTAGAATGCTGCAAGGAGAAACATGCAGCAACAAGCACTATGGACAACACAGATAGCTTGTTTTTAAATAAGCAGCACCAAAGGAAAACTAACAAAGGAGCTGGTACCAGATAACATGTGGCAATTCAGGGTAGGAAAAAATGTTCAGGAAATAGCTCTGTCCTGTACGAAAGAAAAAACTGTATGAGGTCTGTACACTACATTCTAGCAAGAATGAGAAGGATACTAAATAGCAAGGGTAAAGGTTAGACATTATGATTAGATAGCATACATCCATAAGATCTGAAGGAGCTAGCAAGGGCATGCACTCTTTTGGTGGGATTATTCTCACCTCATTTCAGATATTCAAAAGTTAGGATTCTTGTTTAAACCACCCTTTGAGACTCTCTCTGAGGCAGTGAGGGTACAGCTAAGGTCTAAGGTGATATATCCCATCTGAAGGTAGGTGTAAGAAGCATCCCTCAAAGGTGTTTGTCACCAAGGTATGTGACACAATCAACAACAATTTTTGCTGTTGCAGTTTCCAGTGAGCTTGGTGCTTCAGTGAGCTTTCAGGGGCTGGAGCACATAATGTACAGGGGGAAGAAGAGCAAGATGGATTTGTTCATCCTGGAGAGGCGAAGGCAAAAAGGGGAACATATTTCTGTCTTCAGCTGTCTAATGGAGTCTTACAGACAAAATATATCTAGAAAACTCTCAGAGATGCACAGCAAAAGGATGAGAAGCAATGGGCCTAGTTCGCCTCTTGGGAAATTCGGATTGTAAATCAAGAGCAAAATCTGTACAATGTCTGTGTTAAAGCACTGGGAGTGGTTCCCAGAGAGGCTGTGAAATCTCTGTCCTCACAGAGACTCAAAATTGGACTGGACGAGGCCTTGAGCAGACTGAAGTCGGCCCTCCTTTTTGTTGTGGGTGTTGGAGAAGGTGATGTCCAGAGGTCCCTTCCAAACAAAACTTTGTGATTCTCTGATTGCCCGTTATAGCTGTAAGTCTGACAGCTTGACATACATCCCAAGAGAAATCATGGTATGACATGGGTTCAGCTAATAAACAATTACGTTAGGAAATATAAATTAGGCCAATCAACAGGGTTTTATGGGAAACAGATCCTGTCAAACTGACTTGATATCTTTATTTGATAAAATTACCAGTTTGGTGGCTAAGATGATCTTGTTGATGTAACAGACTTCTGTAAGGCATCTGACTTTGCCTTGCAGGATGTTTTAATTAAGAAACTAGAAAGACACAGAATGCGTTTGGCCTTCATTCAACAGCTCAGAAATGGCTGACTTGTGGGACTCAAATGAAACTATAAAAGAGAGAACCCTTACAAAGAAAAAGCATTTGTGGGGAGGTCCCAGCTGCATCCACTCCTGTCCCACTGCTCTTCAAGGATCTCAGTGACCAGGGAGGAACTGTAAACCAATACCTACAAAGTCCGCATACTACACAAAGTCTTAATAAGATGATATGTGCTGGGGAAACAGAAGACAGTAAATAGTGAAGGTTGGTCCTTGGTACAGATTGCCTTGGGTCAGCTAGCAAGCTCAATGCAAGAAAACGCAATGCAGCACAGGTTAGATACATCCAGCTGTAAAGCCATCCATCTAGGCACTCAAAGTGTAATGGAATTTGCACATAAGATAAAGGACTCCACGCACAGCAGCTGCAGTTTTGATAATTATTTGAAGGCCTCTGTGGACACAGTGTTGAAAAAGGAAAATGTGATTTCTTGAAGTATAAAATGATATGCTGAAAAGAAAGAGGTAATAGACAACTGTATTTGTCACTGGTGCTAACCACTGCTGAAGTGCAGTGTTCATATCTAACATTAACAATTCAGGCAGCATGGAGCTAATTTGCAGAGGGATAATTGTAGAGCTGCTTGTTCAGTTACATTACTGGAAAACATTCCTCAGAAGGAAATAATTAAGATTAGTGCATCAAGTGACTCCAGAATCCCATTGAAGAGGTGGCATGATCCTTCAGAGGCATCCTCGTCTTTCCCTGTCCGCTGTGAGATCAACAACAGCCATGTCACTTCTGACAAATGCTGTATAATACATTTTTAAAAGCAGTGCATCTATCATGATGAAACATTAATGCATAAAAGGCAACTGCAGTGAAGAAGGAAACCTGTGCTATTTATTTGCTGAGGTAAAACAAGAAATCATGGTTTGAATACAGTTATGCAGGCTCTCAGACTTCTCTATACTGAAACCCCTAATTTTCTCACTCTTTTCCCCATAACTCTTGTTTTTGAAGACTCTGACAGCCTCAGCACTCATCTCTGGACTCTCTAAACATTATTCACTTCTTAGAAGTGTGGTGATTCAGAGGGGACAAAGACAACTGTGTGGCTTTACTGTTTAAGTAGAACAGAATTTTTATTCCACACATTTTGAAGGTAATAACCCTCTCTACACAGCCTAGTGTAGGGCTTGCATTTTTCTTAGTGATCTGCATTGACTTGTGGTGACTAAAGACTGTGGTGTCATCTCCATCAGCAGAAAATCTCATCAGGAATTCTTTCTTTCTTTCTTTCTTTCTTTTCTTTCTTTCTTTCTTTCTTTCTTTCTTTCTTTCTTTCTTTCTTTCTTTCTTCTTTCTTTCTTTCTTTCTTTCTTTCTTTCTTTCTTTCTTTCTTTCTTTCTTTCTTTCTTTCTTCTTTCTTTCTTTCTTTTCTTTCTTTCTTTCTTTCTTTCCTTCTTTCCTTCTTTCTTTCCTTCTGTCCTTCTTTCTTTCCTTCTTTCCATCTTTCTTTCCTTCTTCCTTCTTTCCTTCTTTCTTTCTTCTTCTTTCCTTCTTTCCTTCTTTCCTTCTTCCTTCGTTCTTCTTTCCTTCTTTCTTCTTTCTTTCTTTCTTCTTTCTTCTTTCTTTCTTTCTTTCTTTCTTTCTTTCTTTCTTTCTTTCTTTCTTTCTTTCTTTCTTTCTTTCTTTCTTTCCTTCTTTCCTTCTTTCCTTCGTTCTTTCTTTCCTTCTTTCTTTCTTTCTTTCTATCTTTCTTTCTTTCTTTCTTTCTTTCTTTCTTTCTTTCTTCTTTCCTTCTTTCTTTCTGTCCTTCTTTCTTTCCTTCTTTCCTTCTATCCTTCTTTCTTTCCTTCTATCCTTCTTTCTTTCTTTCTTTCTTTCTTTCTTTCTTTCTTTCTTTCTTTCTTTCTTTCTTTCTTTCTTTCTTTCTTTCTTTCTTTCGTTCTTTCTTTCTTTA